>NW_027507791.1:54454463-54469463 GCF_037356315.1 Lithobates pipiens
TTCAGCTATAACTGCCAGGAAAATAGTTTGGGATGCAAAGAAAAACCCACAAATAACTTCAGGTGAAACACAGGACTCTCTGAAAACGTGGTGTGGCTGTTTTTAAGATGCACAATAAGGAGGCACTTGAAGAAAGATGGGCTGCATGGTCGAGTCGCCAGAAGGAAGACATTACTACGCAAATACCACAAAGTATCCCACTTACAATATGCCAAATAGCACACAGACAAGCCTCAAACCTTCTGGCACAAAGTAATCTGGAGTGATGAGACCAAAATTTAGCTTTTTGGCTGCAACCATAAACACTACGTTTGGAGAGGAGTCAACAAGGCCTATGATGAAAGGTCCACCATTCCTACCGTGAAACATGGAGGTGGATCGCTGATGTTTAGGGGATGTGCGAGCTACAAAGGAACATGAACTTTGGTCAAAATTGATGAATGCAGTATGTTCTCAAAAAACATTGGATGAGCGTTTGCATTCATCAGTCGTAAACTGGGCATGGGACGTACTTTGACATTCCAACATGACAATGATCTAAAACACATGGCTAAGTCGACCTGTGATTGGCTACAGCAGAATAAAGTGAAGGTTCTGGAGTGGCCTTCTCAGTCTCTTGACCTCAATATCATTGAACCACTCTGGGGAGATCTCAAACATGCAGTTTATGCAAGACAGCCCAAGAATTTACAGTAACTGGAGGCTTTTTGCCATGAGGAATGGGCAGCTTTACCATCTGAGAAGATAAAGAGCCTCATCCACATAAACCACAAGACTTCAAGCTGTCATTGATGGTAAAGGGGGCAATACACGGTATTAAGAACTGGGGTATGTAAACTTTTGATCAGGGTCATTTGGGTAGTTTCTATTGTGATTACACAGTTGAACACAGTTGATTGATAATAAATGGCTTCAACCAAACACTAACCATGAGTGAAAGAAATGTTTTTGTGTTATCATTCATATTCTCTGAAAAAATGGCAAAGAAGTCATAAATTCTGCCAGGGTATGTAAACTTCTGAGCACAACTGTATGTATGCCAGCACTACTCCATAGACATACTCAGGGGAAATGTTCACTTTTACAGACCTGTGATCCTTGTAAGTGGGACATGCATGCTTCTTGCAGTCACCCATGCAGTGGGAAGATATTCTGTAGGGTTTCATTGATAAAGTACAGTGACAGTGCAGTATACACACTAGAACAGGTGACATGCATGGGTCTCTTAATGGTTTCCTTGTCTTTTTATTGCCCAGTAAGCAAAACCTGGGAAGATATTGAAGATGTGTCATGCCGGGACTTCATTGAAGAATATGTCACTTCGTACCCCAACCGACCTATGGTTCTTCTCAAGAGCGGTCAGCTGATAAAAACGGAGTGGGAGGGCACCTGGTGGAAGTCTAAAGTGGAAGAGGTAGACGGGAGCCTGGTGAAGATTTTATTCTTGGTAAGAATTTTTTTTATATTTTGTACTGAAATGTCCAGGAATTATAGTACATAGCAGGCTGCATGTATCAGTGTCTATATATTTTTATGGTGTAAAACGGGAATAAAAGTGATGGCCTAAAACTTAAGAGAAAAAAAGGACCGGCATTTTCAATAGCACAAATCCCCCGAAAAATTGACTGCATTTACTCAAGGAAAATTTAAACCCTGTTAACTATTCATGTGGATGACATGAACAAAGAGCCCCCCCACCTGGGACTTCCTTTACTTACGCGTTTCAAACACAAGACAAGGCTGGACTTATTCATAGTCCTCTACTATTAAGCCCAGTATTGTCAGTAAAACGCATCAGTAGAGGAGTTCCTAGGCAGGGCTCTCAGTTCATGTTTGCTCTGGTGAATGCAAGGTGTGTCTAAAAAAAATTTTGGTTAATGGTCTGATATCTCGACGGCAACATGGGCGAGGTGCGAGCACCTGGCTATCCAGAGACCCGTCAAAAAGGGCCACGTAGTGTGGAGTACACGGGATGCGCTAGGGTAAACCTGCTGTGGGCGGTCAAATGTAGTCCGTGAGAGGTTGGGTTCACAGTGCAATGGCGTGAACATCAAGTTCTACTACAAATTGGAGAAAACAGACGCATGGTGCGAGTATAAGGGACGGAAGCCGTGAGCTGAAAATGTGTTTACGACTGGTTCAAATGTTTTCAAGACTGATTTCGGGAAGGAAACGACTAAGGATGAGCCACATTTGGGTTGGCCGTTGACGAGCAGAACCCCCAGATACGATTGAGCGAGTGTGACAAATGCTGGCGTGAGATCGGCGACTTACTCTATGCTGGTGGAGGAATTGGACATGAGCAAGGACATCATCCTCCCACTTGCCCAAATCTTCGGGAAGTTCTGCTCAGGTTTGTGCCACACAAGCTGACAGAAGGACAAAATTGTTGGAAACCTCTGGGGGTTTCATTACCATGTGTGACCAGGATCCATCCTTTTTCTCTGGAATCCAAGCGCCGATCGATGGAATGGCGTTCACCATCTTCCCCGTGACCCAAAAAGTGCTGCCTGCGAAAGTCCTACTGAAGGGCATCGTGAAAGGCGCATGGTTTGTGGACATGTCGGCAATCGGAGAATGTCTGACGTCAGTTTTGCAATCGATTCCTAAAGAGGCCTTTGACAGTTTCCAGAAGCTTTATGAACGTTCCCAAAAGTGTGTTGTGAAGGATGGTGATTATTTTGAAGGCCAATAAAGGTCATTTTATTTGTATCCTCCTGTTTTGTTTTTCTGATACCATTCACCAAACTTTTTAGACGCCTCTTACAGTTACCAGTGTTTAAATTATTGTTTTTAGAGCGCAGAGTGTCTTTTGGACTTGTGCACCCTGTGGCGCATAGTATGGGCCTCTGCTGGCATTTACCACCCAATCTTCTAGGAGGGTGACCCAATTCAGGACTCGAAGCAGTGTACTGTATACTTCTGCAGACATTTATAGATACTTTTGACTATTCTCTAGTGTGATCTCCAATGTATGAATATGATTAAGGGTTTTGTATGTGTGTGTGTAAATGACAAAATGTGAGCATGTTTGTAAATTGCAGGATGATAAGCGCTGTGAGTGGATCTATCGAGGCTCCACCCGCCTGGAGCCCATGTTTAGCATGAAGACCTCCACAGCTTCCACTCAAGAGAAAAAGCAAGCAGGACAGCAGCGAACACGTCCTAATGTTGGTGAGTTGACATGAGGAGCCTTGTGGAACAGAAGAACATCAACCATTGATTCCAGCTGCTGATTGGTTCCTAAGACCTCTCGGACACTTTGTAGATTTTACAATATGGTTTTGTTGAAGGGTGGGATCTGATGGAAGCTCTTATTGTGTTTGCAGGTGCTGTGCGGAGTAAAGGACCCGTGGTACAATATACACATGATCTTACTGGGAGCGAGTCTCCTTATAAACCTACAGAGCCAAGCTCACCTCAGTCAATCCCATCACCCCAACTTATCGACACAGAGTAAGTTCTAATTAATGGAGTTCATACTTCCTAGATGTCTTAGTATTTGATAGGTGTAAATAGGATGCTATATCTTTATTTTTATTTTTTTTTGTTTTTTAACCCTGTACGAGGCCTAGCTTAAAAACACTAGCTTGTGCAGAAATGTGATTTAGTTTGTTAAATATATGGTTGAATGTACCTTTGTTATATTGCAAAAACATATTTTGATCCTTCCGAAAACTCTAATGAGCTTTTAGGGGCGGACTGACAACTCATGGGGCCCCTGGGCAATAGGAGATTATGGGGCCCCCAGGCAATAGATTATGGGGCCACACACACACACGCACACACACGTATACACGTGCACACACACGTATACACACACGCATACACACACACACGCATACACACACACACGCATACACACACACACGCATACACGCATACACACACACACACGCATACACACACACACGCATACACACACACACACACGCATACACACACACACACACGCATACACACACACACACACGCATACACACACACACACACGCATACACACACACACACACGCATACACACACGTATACATACACACACGTATACATACACACACGTATACATACACACACGTATACATACACACACGTATACATACACACACGTATACATACACACACGTATACATACACACACGTATACATACACACACGTATACATACACACACGTATACATACACACACGTATACATACACACACGTATACATACACACACGTATACATACACACATGTGTATATACACACACACCATACACACACGTATACACACACACCATAAAGGTGTGGGGCCCCTTAGTGGCATGGGGCCCTCGGGCAGTGCCCGAATGGTCAGTCCGCCCCTGTGAGCTTTTAAACTTCTCTCTGTATGTATGTATGTATATGTGTATATATATATGTGTGTGTGTGTGTGTGTGTGTGTGTATAATATATATATATATATATATATATATATATATATATATATATATATATATATATATATATATATATATATATATATATATATATACACACATACACAGACACACACACACGCGCGTAATAATATATAAATATATATGTATACCCACACGCGTAATAATATATAAATATATGTATATGAATGTGTGTATATAAAATTATATGTGTGTGTGTGTGTGTAAAATTTATATATATATATATATATATATATATATATATATATATATATATATATATATATATATATATATATATATATATATATATATAGTGTGTGTGTTTTCAAAATTCGCACTCGTTTTTTGTTTATAGCGCAAAAAATAAAAACCGCAAAGATGGTCAAATACCACCAAAAGAAAGCTTCATTTGTGAGGAAAATGGGACATACATTTTTTTTTTTTTTTTTTTGGGTACAACATCGCACAACCGCACAATTGTCAGTTAAAGCGACGCAGTGCTATATCGCAAAAAATTGCCTAGTCATTAAGGGGGTAAATCCTTGCCGTGCTGAAGTGGTTAAAGGCTAAAGTCACCTTTCAGAAAATAGCCTTGCAGTCAAAAGGGGCTCCAGTGGATCATAATAAAAAAAACAAAACAAAAAAAACAAAAAAAAAAAACTTTATAAAATGTTCAATAAAAATGTCAGATCTGTAGTCAGTTTGGGTTTTCTCAGAATACTGGCCTCAAAACTCCCAGTTAGCATTTGTCAGTGCTGCCTATCAGTGTCACCTACCAGTGCCCATCAGTGCAGCCTTATCAGCGCACATCAGTGAAGGAGAAAAATTATCTGTTTTCAAAATTTTATATAATAAAAGATGAATTTTTTTTTGTTTCTTTTTTTATTTTTTTAATTTTTCCAGTCTTTTTTCGTAAAAACTAAAAAACCCAGCAGTGATTTAAATGCCACCATTTGTGTGATAAAAATTTCATTTGGGTACAGTGTAGCATGACCAAACAATTGTCATTCAAAGTGTGACAGCGCTGAAAGCTGCAAATTGGTCTTGGCAGGAAGGGGGTTTAAGTGCCCAGTAAGCAAGTGCTTAATATCCACTGGAGCCCCTTGATTTTTTTTTTTGGCACTTCCATTCCAGTACTCTCTTCTACTAAAGTCGCCTGTACTCATTCAGCTGTCAAAATCTGCCCACCCAGGGTTCTGACTTTCAACAGCTAAATAAGAGGCGCTAGGCCTGGTTCACATCTCTACGGGTATCGCACCAAAACCAACAACCACCCCGCAGTCAAAACGCACTTCATGCTTGAAAACGCGCTGGGCTGCCATTCATTCTGAATGGCACCCCCACGCATCTAATAATGCAGTGTGTTTTCTGGTGCAGGAACTGCTGGGAAATCGCATGGCACAAAAAACGTGCGATTTCCCGGCCACTGCGTCATTAGAACGGTGCAGGAACCTTTTTCCTGTGGGAAATGCTGGCACTGCGGCCAGTTCATTTGAAAACTCGCCTAGATATGAACGAAGCCTTTGGACTCCTGGTTACCAGGAAGCAACAGGGTGAGATCCTGCAGCTTCCCGAAAGGGTATATGGAGTCCAGAGGGTTCAGTTTTCCTGGGCCTGGGTGGCCAATCGGTGCACTTTACACAGATCCCTCTATCACTGAGGATGGACTTGCATGTTTCACAGAAGCAGCTTATGGGGAGTCCATTCTGCCTAGGATTATTTTTAACCAATTCAGCCCCGGAAGATTTTACCCCCTTCCCGACCAGTCGCTTTAACTGACAATTGCGTGGCCGTGCGACGTTGTACCCAAACAAAATTGATGTACTGGTTTTTTTTTTTCCACACAAATAGAGCTTTCTTTTCGTGGTATTTGCTCCCCTCCTGCTTTTTATTTTTTTGCGCTATAAAAAAAGAAAAAAAAAAGCAACAATTTTGAAAAAAAGCTATATTTTTAAACTTTTTGCTATAATAAATATCCCTCAAAATATCTAAAAAAATAAAATATGTTCTCAGTTTAGGTCGATAGGCATTCTTCTACATGTTTTTTTGGTAAAAAAAAATAGCAATAAGCGTATATTGGTTTGCGCGAAAGTTATAGCATCTACAAAATAGGGGATCATTTTTTTTTTTTTATTTAACATTTTTATTTTTATTAGTAATGGCAGCGATCTGCAATTTTTATGCCGGACACTTTTGACGCTATTTTGGGACCCTTGTCATTTATACAGCAATCAGTGGTATAAAAATGCACTGGTTACTGTGTAAATGACACTGGGAGGGAAGGGATTAAACAATAGGGGGCGATGCTATAATAAATATCCCCCAATATATATATAAAAAAAAGCTGCGATTATTATTTTTTTATCGTGACTGCGACATAATGGTGGACATATCGGACACGTTTGACACTATTTTGGGACCATTGCCATTTATACAGCGATCAGTACTATAAAAATGCACTGATTACTGTATAAATGACACTGGCAGGGAAGGGTTAAATACTAGGGGGCGCTGAAGGGGTTAAGTGTGTCCTAGGGAGTGATTCTAACTGTGGTGGGGGGGGGGGGAGTGGGCTACCACTGACATGACAGAGATCACTGTTCCCGATGACAGGGCGCAGTGATCTGTCATGTCACTAGGCAGAACGGGGAAATGCCTTGTTTACATAGGCATCTCCCCGTTCTGAGGCTCCGTGACGCGATCGCTGGGGCACCGGTGGACATAAAGTCCGCAGGACCCACCAATTAAAGGGGACATACAGGTAATCCCATTTGCCCACCGCTGCCATTGTGCCGACTTATATTGGCGTGCGGCGGTCGGCAAGTGGTTAAAGCCCAGTTCTGGGCTCAGAATTGCAGCACATGAGACTATGAATTCTATCTGCCTCTCTTTTCAGCTCTGACAGCCAGCAGGCTCAGTCCAAGAAGCAAGTGGCGAAGAAAAGTACATCCTTCCGCCCAGGATCTGGAGGCTCCGGGCCATCGTCTCCTGTACCCTGTGAGCAGCCCGCTGCCCCCGCTGCCGCCGCCACCACCACCACCCCTGTACGGCCGGCCCAGCCTGCCCAGCCTACCCAGCCTACCCAGCCTGTCCAGCAGAATCAGACCAACCAAATGCAGATTCAGACTGTTCAGACTCTTCAGACTGTTCACACCTTCCAAGCGATACAGACTATTCCAACGATACACGCAATTCAGACTAACCAGACAATTCAAATCACACAGCCTCAAAGGTGAGTTATCCGTCTTTTAATAAACAGCCCTCCTTTTGTTGAGAAGAAGCAATGTACGTTGCAGGGATTTTAACAAACTTTGCAGATTCCTGTTTCTGCTCTGAAGAAAACAGTTTATTTGGTCGTGTCGCTGTTTAAAGTGAATGGAAGTCATTTTATTGTGAATCAGCTGATGCACTTGCAGGGTTGTAATAGGGAAATTGCAGGGTTTACATCTCTTTTTATAAGTGATTAACCACTTCATGCAAAATCACGTACCTATATGTGATTTTGTTGAAGTGGTTATTGGATAACAATCTAGTATAACTATATATTCAGTATTGTGACCTCATGTGTGAAATGGAAAAAAAAAAATGCAAAAGTAAAAAGTTCATGAGATCCCTATACAGATGCATAGTAGAGCTACACGATTCTGGGAATAATGAAAATCGCAATTCTTTTGCTTAGAGTAAAGATTCTTTAAAATGGTTAATTTAAAACAGAAAAATCAGCTGTAGGCGGCGAATGCGCAATCAACGCGCCTCTCGCTCCTGATGCTCACGCTGGTAATTTATTTAGTGCAGCAAGGGGCGGATACTTTTCTCGAAGGGGCGGATGTATGGTTATAAAGACAGCAAGGGGCGGATACTTTTCTCGAAGGGGCGGATACTTTTCTCGAAGGGGCGGATACTTTTCTCGAAGGGGCGGATACTTTTCTCGAAGGGGCGGATACTTTTCTCGAAGGGGCGGATACTTTTCTCGAAGGGGCGGATACTTTTCTCGAAGGGACGGATGTATGGTTATAAAGACTGCAAGGGGCGGATACTTTTCTCGAAGGGGCGGATGTATGGTTATAAAGACTGCAAGGGGGGGGATGCATGGTTATACATTAAACACAATCAACACGATGCTCGGGTCTGGTTATTATAATGAGCAGATGCTTTTCTCAAAAGGGGTGGATGTAATACACCCGCCCCTTTTGAGAAAAAAATATATATATATATATATATATATATATATATATATATATATATATATATATATATATATATATATATATATATATATTATATTATATAATTTCTCTATCACATTATGTAATAGGAAATGGGGACATACATTTTTACTTTTTGTAAGAACTTTGACATTTTTGAGGATGATATATTCTAGGAGATAAATCCATTCTTGTGTTTTTGGAATGATATGTAAGGTTTTATATCTGTATAATTTAATAAAATAATTGATAAGACAATATACAAAAAAATTGTGATAACGTTGTTTGGTGATCTCTGGCGGCACAGTGGTGTAGTGGTTAGCACTCTCACCTAGCAGTAAGAAGGGCCGCTGGTTCAAATCCCAACCACGACACTACCTGCCTGGAGTTTGCATCTTCTCCCTGTGCCTGTGTGGGTTTCCTCCGGGTACTCCAGTTTCCCCCCACACTCCAAAGACATGCAGGTAGGTTAATTGGCTTCTGTACAAAATTGGCCCTAGTATATGAATGGGGGACCTTGGATTGTGGGATCCTTGAGGGTAGGGGCCAATGTCAGTGTGCACTGTACAGGGATGGGGACAATTGTAGACACTCAGGTTGAGCTGGATGGACTGGTGTCTTTATTCAACCTTACTAACTATGTAACGTTACTGTTTAGTTTTTTTACAAAAATTCAATGAAGTGTATTTTTTTTTCCCCCAAAAAATTGCATTGGAAAAAACTGCTGTGACATAAAATATTGCAGCGACCGCTGTTTTACTCTCTACGGTCTTTACTAAAAAATTATATATGATATTTGGGGTTTCTAAGTAACTTTCTAGCAAAAAATACTGATTTTTAACTTTTAAGTGTCAGAAATAGGCCTGGTCTTGAAGTGGTTAAAGGAGAAGTATAGCCAAAGTTTTCACAGACCTGCACTTAGTTCTTCACCCCGTGACCTGTTTTGCCATTGGTTCCCGCTGTTGTCAATCGCAACCAGTGATGAGAGGACGGGGTGGAGACCCGCTGCCTGTGTCAATAAATGCAGATTGTGAGACTCGGGAGCTTAAAAGCACGAGTTCCCCCATATCAAGCGGCTTGTTATGGGGGCACTTGGTGGGGAGGAAGGAGCCAGGAGCACCAGCAGGAGACCCCAGAAGGGGAGTGTCCGGGCTGCTCTGCGCAAAACTATTGCACAGATCAGGCAAGTATAACATGCTTGTTGCTTTTATAGAAAAACTAGCAACGATTTAGAATCACTTTAACCCTTTAGCAGCTGCCGCATAACCCCGGTGCCGTTTTTTTTTAGAGTGGGCAGTCTGCTCCTTAGGGAAAACCACTGATGCGGTGGGCTGTTATCCCAAAGGGACATGAGGTGATGTCCCCCTCCTTCCACTGCTCTTCCTGGGTGACCCGAGTAACAATCCGGCACTTCCGCCGGCTAGAGTGAGACGGTAACGAAGCTGGAAAGGGCTTTGATCGAGTCTCCTATGTGTAAACACAGAAGCGATGTTATGACGTCATATCCGGTTTACTCGGCTGCCAATGGCACAGTTTTAAACAAAAAAGACAGTATTCAGAATCGCAGTTTTTGGCACTTGAAATGCAAAGGGGGGATTTGGGGTCTTTTAGACCCCTGATCCCTCCATAAAGGGTACCTGTCACCACCTATTACTGTGACTGACACATGTTTACATCCCTTGTGACAGCAATAAAAGTGATCAGTTTTTTTTTTTTTTTTTTTTTTTTTTTAGAGGCAAAGTTAAATGGAAATTAAGGAAAATCTGGGCTGACTTTTTTTACCTTTTTTATTTTTTTTTTATTCATGAAAGTGTCTCTCTTCCCGAAAAAATTGCACTTGAAAGACGCAATTAAAAGTTTGTGCAATTTTGAAGCGTGGCATGTCGGGTATCAATTTACTTGGCGTAACCGTATCTTTTACAATATAAAAAAAAAAAAAATTGGACTAACTTTACTGTTTTGTTTAATGCAAAAAAGTGTATTCCCCCCCCCCAAAAAAAAAGTTGCTGCGTAAATACGGTGTGACAAAGTATTGCAATGAATGCCATTTTATTCTCTAGGGTGTTTGAAAATAAAATTATATAATGTTTGGGGGTTCTAGGTAATTTTCTAGCAAAAAAAATTGCACGCAACAAATGTCAGAAATAGGCGTGGGCATGAAAGGGTTAATGTCGATAAATGTAAGATTGTGCACCTAGGATGCATTGATTGACTGACAAGAGCATTGAGAATACTGATTTAAGAATAACAGCTCCTGACGCATAATTTACTATGTATGTCTTATTGTTCCTCTTCCCCCTCCTATAGATTTGCGACAAACGTGGCGCCATTTCAAGTTGTTCAGACAAATGCGTTGCCGACGGAGATCACCTATAAGGCTCCTATGGAGAAGCTGTTTTACCTACCTCACATCTGTAGCTACTCGTGCTTGTCCCGCATCCGAGTGGTAAATCATCGGGGCAAGAACCCTCTGCTGGTGCCGCTGCTGTACGACTTCCGGCGTATGACCGCACGGAGGCGGGTGAACCGCAAGCTGGGATTCCACGTCATCTACAAAACGCCGTGCGGCCTGAGCCTGCGCACCATGCCCGAGATCGAGCGTTATGTTTTAGAGACCAACTGTGACATGCTGTTCTTGGAAATGTTCTGCTTGGACCCGTATGTTCTGGTGGACCGCAAGTTCCAGCCACAAAAACCTTTCTATTATATCCCCGACATCACCTACGGCAAGGAGGATGTGCCCCTGTCCTGCGTCAATGAGATAGACAGGACCCCTCCTCCACAGGTGGCATATAGTAAAGAGCGCATTCCCGGCAGAGGAGTATTTATTAACACGTGCACGGACTATATGGTGGGATGCGACTGCACGGATGGATGCCGAGACAGGTTAGATATGGAGATTTCTGTGTTTTAAATAGGATCTGATTTGATAAATTGGCAGGAAAGAACCCTTTAACTACTTGCGGACCGCCGCAGGATGATATACTTCCTAACTTTGAAGGGGGATATCGTTATGGCAGCAGCTAGCGGCCATAACCCCGGTATTCTCTTCTTCAGACAGCAGTCCGGTTTCCGCTAAGAGTGGCCTCTGCGGCGAATTTGCCGCAAGGTCACTTTTATCGGCGGCGGGAGAGGGGCCCCATTCCTGCGCTCTGGAGTAGTCAGCAGTGGCAGAGGCGATCGGATGTCTCTCCTTCCTTGGTATGGAGACGAGTGAGGGGAAGATGGCCCCCACCCATCTCATAACATTGCAGGGCAGAGGCGACGTCAAAACATCACTTCTGCCCATAGCTCTTAAAAGGCCTTTTTTTTTTTTTTTTTTGACTATTTTTTTTTTATTAGTTTTTTATTGTATTTAAGTGTAAATGTGAGATGTGAGGTCTTTTTGACCCCAGATCTTATATTTAAGAGGTCCCGTCATGCTTTTTTCTATTACAAGGGAAGTTTACATTCCTTGTAATAGGAATAAAAGTGACACATTGTTTAGAAAAAAAAGTGTGTAAATAAAAGGTAAAAATAAAAAATGTAAACGTGCCCCGTCCCGCCGAGTTCGCGCACAGAAGCGAACGCATACATGAGTAGCGGGCGCTTATGAAAATGGTGTTAAAACCACACATGTGAGGTATCGCCGCGATCGGTAGAGCGAGAGCAATAATTCTAGACCTAGACCTCCTCTGTAACTTAAAACTTGTAACCTGTAGAATTTTTTAAACATCGCCTATGGAGATTTTTAAGGTTAAAATTTTGTCGCCATTCCATGAGCGGGCGCAATTCTGAAGCGTGACATCGGTGATGTATGCCCGGAAGTGGGAGCAAATACCTGGATTATACAGGTATCTGCTCCTCCCTGAAAGGTGCCAAATGTGACACCAGAGGGGGGGGGGGGAGGAATCCGATCAGTGGAAGTTCCATTTTTGGGTGGCACTCCGCTTTAAAAATTGCACATGCTTGTGGAATGGCGACAAACTACATAGTCATGTGCAATGCTTTAAAAAGCCTTTACAGGTTACTAGTTTAGAGTTGGAGAGGTGGTCTGGTGCTAGAATTATTGCGCTCACTCTGTTTGTGCCCATACCTCACAGGTGTGGTGTGATCGCTGTTTACGCATGGGACCAATGCGTGCATTTGCTTTTGTGCACGGGGGACAAGAACACTTTCCTTCTTCTTTAGACCCCAGATGTCTCCTCTGCCCTTTACGAGCATCTGATCACACCAAGATCGGTTTATTCAGATACTTTACAAATGTAAAGTGATTGTAAAGGAACAATCAAAAAAAAAAATTGTCATACTTACCTGCTCTGTGTAATGGTTTTGCACAGAGAAGCCCCGATCCTCCTCTTCTCTGGTCCCCTGTAGGCACTTTGGGCCCCGCCTCCTTGCAGAGTGCCCCTGTGGCAAGTAGATTGCTGTGAGGGGCATTCGTGCGCTCGCTCCCTTGCCGACTCTCCATAAGGCTGGATTCACACCTATGCATTTTTAGTGCTTTTTGCAGATTTGCACTACAGAACGTGTTCCATAGGAAACCATGGTACATGGACTGTAGTGCAAATCTACAAAATGAAAAAAGCACAAAAAATGCATAGGTCTGAATCCAGCCTAAGACACAGGGAGCATGGATCTGCCCGCTCCTGCCTCACAGGCTGTGATTGACAGTAGCGGGAGCCAATGGCTCCTGCTGCTGCATCTCAGCCAATCAGGAGGAGATACTTCTCCTGCACATCGCTGGATCAAGCGCAGGTAATAAGTATAAGGGGTGGCTGAGGGGGGAGCTGCACACAAGTTTTTTTTTTTTACCTACATGCAGGGAATGCATGAAGGTAAAAAAAAAACCTTCAGCCTTTACAACCACTTTAAAAATAGCCCTGTTTACACCAGGAAAATGGAAGTGACAAAAATGCTGGTATCTTCCGGTTTCCTATACCATAGAGATCGTTGGAGACCTTCTGTTCCTCCAGGATCTCTGTGGTAAGCCAGCGGAAATGCTGACTGAACGCTCAGATCTCCCAGTGGGACTGGAGAGCAGCAGAAGGTGGGGGTTGGGTAGGTCTTGTAAAAGCAATCAATGGGCTATTTAGCTGCTAGAATTGCTTTTACAAAGCCAACCCCTAGCTGAAAAAAACAATACCGAGATGATGCCTGTTAACTTTTGTATTGATGCCCACAGCTTGTCACAAACCCAGTCCGATTCCAAATGTGGTGCAGGGATCTCTGCGTTCCCACACCGCATATCTGTGATCCTAGTGGGTGCTCAACCTGTGGGCCCCCAGCTGTTGTGGAACTACAAGTCCCATGAGGCATTTGCAAGGCTTACAGGTACAAGCATGACTCCCAAAGGCAGAGGTATGATGGGACTTTTCCGCTACAGCTGGAGGGCCACAGGTTGAGCACCCATACTCCTAGGCTAAAGCTGAAATCCAGGTTTCCAGTCACTTTTTTGTTTTTTTGTTTTTTAAGGCTAAGACTGGCCAAACTCTTTCCATTACTACGTGCTTTGGGTAGGTTTTCTGTCAGATTAGCAAACCCGTCAGATCGGCGAACGGAAGTTCCACCGCTAACAGGTTTCCTGATCTGCCAGAACAGCCGCAGTCAGAAGGCAGCAGCGGACATCTTGTTAAAGTGGTTGTAAACCCTTACAAACCACTTTGACCTACAGGTAAGCCTAGATTAAGGCTTACCTGTAGATCCAAGCAATATCTCCTAAACCTATATGGTTTAGGAGATATTTGCCCGAAAACGGGCACCGCTGTCTACGGCGCATGCGCCGTAGACAGCGGCGCGCAGGCGCACTGAGCGCGGCAGTTCCAAGAATGGAGCTGCCGCATTTGTCGACTCCCGTGCACATGCGCGGGAGTGACGTCATCGCGGCTTCGCCGAATGACAGCGGCGGAGCTGCGAGACGCCACCAGCAAGATGGATGCGGCGGACTACAGAGGACAGCGGCGACTTCGCTGGCTCCTGTGTCAGGTAAGTGACACATAATGGGCTACTATGCGATGCTTAGTAGTCCATTATGCTTTACCTTTGCAAGGAAAAAAAGAGGAAGTAAACTCATCAGGGTTTACTTCCTCTTTAAACCCAGCCAAGTCTTGAATTTCAGACTCGTAGGAATAAAGTGAGCATATATGCTTAGGAACCCATGAGTCTGTTTTGAGCAGTAGGAGGTGTACCAAGATGGCCGTCACCACCTTCTGACTGCAGACTTTCAAAATTAACCACTTCTTCAGCCCCGGAAGATTTTACCCCCTTCCTGACCAGAGCACTTTTTGCGAATTCGGCACTGCTTCGCTTTAACTGATAATTGCGGGGTCGTCCAACGTTGTACCCAAACAAAATTGACGTCCTTTTTTCCCACAAATAGAGATTTTTTTGGTGGTA
>NW_027507791.1:54474463-54490000 GCF_037356315.1 Lithobates pipiens
GCCGACATCGCGGGCGCGCTGGACAGGTAAGTGTCACTATTTTAAAAGTCAGCAGCTGCAGTATTTGTAGCTGCTGGCTTTAAAAAAAAAAAAAAAAAAAAAAAACGCGGACTCCCGCTTTAAATAACTAATCACACAAAAATATTTATATACACATATGACTAATTGTGATCAATCAATAACACACTCCCCAAAATGATCAATATTTAGTAAAATAGCTCTATATGCAAATTCTCAAAACGTCCAATCAGACAAGTGAAAAAATTGATAAGTAAAAAGAGTCCTCCAAAGGTGCTTATATCTTTAGAGATTTATTCCTCGTCACATCACATGAAAAATACACCCGGAAAGTGGTGACCCGTTCCAAGATAGAAATCATCCACCTCTGCACATACTGTCGCTTACCAGATTTTATGATCTCTTTTTAGGGAGATCTACACAGGCATGTAATCCTTTCACAGGCAGGAGTTCACTTTCAGGTTCTCAAAAGCGGCTCTCATAGAAACGTCACAGATGACACAGAGATATTCTAGGCCAGTGATGGCGAACCTTGGCACCCCAGATGTTTTGGAACTACATTTCCCATGATGCTCCACTACACTGCAGAGCGCATGAGCATCATGGGACATGTAGTTCCAAAACATCTGGGGTGCCAAGGTTCACCATCACTGTTCTAGGCAATGATCCTTACAAGCTGGGCTGCAGTCCCAGCGCGATCTCTGCACACATCCAGAGCAGCAGGGAAATTTGTCAAATCTGCTGAATCTTAGTCCGATAGAGCCCACACACGATCGGATTTTCCGACAACACAATCCGATTGGACCTTTTCCGTCGGAATTTCCGACCGTGTGTACAGGGCATAAGAGTAGCTGGCGAGAGGTCAGTACCTGTTAATGTAGACATGACCCCCCCCCCAATAACATCTTACAAGGCCCCTTTGCCCTGCACAGTTTCCGGGTAGGGTATTGGGAGTCAAGGCAGCAGGATTGTTTTGCTGAGAAAGAAATCGCGTGGCGTGGGAAGTATGAGCAAATGGATTGAGTTCTGCAGTCCAGCAGACAAGACTTAACAACTAAACCACTTCAAGGCTGTTATTTTGCTATAGACCGGGCGGGAGGTGCTTAAAGTGAAACCTGGGGAAATGTGCGTGTGTTGTATTGGTGCGCTGCATGTGTTTTCTTTTCATTTATTTTGTCCCGACGCACACTTTTTAATGTCCACATGTCTCTTGTACAGGTCTCCCCAAGTTTTTATCTTTTTGTCACAGGGTGTATGAATGCAACAAGAGATGTAAATGCAATCCAGGTATATGTACGAACCGCCTGGTGCAGCATGGCCTCCAAGTGCGTCTCCAGCTCTTCAAGACGCAGAACAAAGGGTGGGGTATTCGCTGTCTGGACGACATTGCAAAAGGGTCCTTCGTCTGTATATATGCAGGTATGGCTACTTGACTTGGGAGGGGGTCACCTGTAGAATAATACCTAGATTTTAGAATTTAGTGCAGATCTATAGTTAAATGTTGCTAGGGGGAATTGGGGAAAAAGGAACGTACTCCTGGAAATGCTTGAGTACTTCTGATGCTGGTCACATGACCAAAATCTTGTATGGTCACATGTTCTGTATAGAAGAGAACCAATGTTTACAATGCCTAATACTGACAGCTGAGACTCATCACAAGACATCAGGGTTGTTGGTCTCATAAGCAGCACTAAAAGAAAACCCGGTGCTGCATTTTACCTAGGAAAGTTGTTTGCGCTATAACGTTATCTAAGCCAGTAAGATTGTTAAAGTGATTGTAAAGGTTTTTTTTATGTTTGTTTTTTAAATGACAAACCTCTTATCTACCTGCTCTGTGCAATCCTCCTCATTCTTGGGTCCCCTGCTGACAATCCTGGCTCCTCCCCCTCCTGTTAAGTACACCCATGACAAGCTGCTTGCTATAGGGGCACTCGTGCGTGCTTCAGAGCCCTAATCGTGAGCAGGGTGCATTTGGTTTAAATTGCCAGTAAAAAGGCTTTAATTCAATTTAACTCAATATAAATCCTAATTTTTAAAGTGGTTGTAAACCCTAAAAACAAAAAAAAAGACAAAGGTATAATGAACTAGTATGCATAGCATATTAGCTCATTATGAATTACCGTATATACTCGAGTATAGGCCGACCCGAGTATAAGCCGAGGCCCCCAATTTACCCCCAAAAAACTGGGAAACCTATTGACTCGTGTATAAGCCGAGGGTGAGATATGCCTGTCCATCCCTGTGTGTGTCCGTCCATCCCTGTGTGTCCGTCCATCCCTGTGTGTCCGTCCATCCCTGTGTGTGTGTCCATCCATCCATCCCTGTGTGTGTGTGTGTGCGTCCATCCATCCATCCATCCCTGTGTGTGTGTGTGTGTGTGTGTGTGTGTGTGTCCATCCATCCATCCATCCCTGTGTGTGTGTGTGTCCATCCATCCATCCATCCCTGTGTGTGTGTGTGTGTGTGTCCATCCATCCATCCCTCCCTGTGTGTGTGTGTGTCCGTGCAGCCTTGTGTGTCCAGCCTACCTGTGTCCCAAGCCTCCGTCCGGTCCCGTCCCGAGCCTCCGTGTCGTCCCGTCCCGAGCCTCCGTGTCGTCCCGTCCCGAGCCTCCGTGTTGTCCCGTCCCGAGCCTCCGTGTCGTCCCATGCCAGGATCGCCGCTCTTCGTCGGCGCCCTGGCGGCCATTCCCCTGTTCAAAAGCCGCGCCTCCCGCCTCCGCCTGTGATAGGCGGAACACTCAATTTCCCAGCAGTCTGTGTTCCGCCTATCACAGACATCGTCTCATCCTCGTCCGTAGTACGAGGATGAGCCGATGTCCGTGATAGGCGGAACACTGACTGCTGGGAAATTGAGTGTTCCGCCTATCACAGGCGGAGCCGGAGGCGCGGCTTTTGAAAGTTAGAATGGCCGCTGTCTGTCTGCTCGACACGCTGTTCGGGCAGTCAGACAGCGGTGACTCGAGTATAAGCCGAGGGGGGCACTTTCAGCCTCAAAAAAGAGGCTGAAAATCTCGGCTTATACTCGAGTATATACGGTACTTAGCTGAGATTGAAGCCCCCACAGTGGTCCTCATTCACCGCTCCGGTGGCCATCATCGTTTCCAGTTACTTCTGGGTTTCACGGGCTCCAGCACTGTGATTGACCGCATCCGCCATGATGTCACTCCCACGCATTCGTGTGGGAGCCGCCGGTAACAGCACGTATGTCCTATTACTTCAGTGCACGTGTGCCGATGATGTCGGCACATGCAAATACAGGGGATATCTCCTAAACCGTGCAGGTTTAGGAGATATCCAGTGTAGGTACAGGTAATTATAGGCTTGCCTGTAGCAAAAAGTGGTTGTAAAGAGTTTACAACCACTTTAAAGAGCAACTGTCATCTCTGGCTCCCCCTCTGACCCGCCGTCGGCTCAACGACAGTCTCATTCACGTTAATAGGATGGCTGGTGATGCGGCAATGACGCAACAAGGTGAGTGACGTGGTGGCAGCAGGTGAATGGATGTCCGCTAACAGGAGCTGCCATGATGGATCAGAAATGACAGGTTCTCTTTAAAAGGGAAGGACTTATTCTTGCTGGTAGTTAGAATCTTTAATATTTGCAAACAAAATGAAGGTTTCTTATGTAGAATAAGCTGTCAGGTTAGTAAAACGGCAATATCGAAACCGATTCAATCATACAGTTTGTAGTGTACATGGATTTGCAAAACAATGGGATAAAGGAATATTCCTGAACTTTGTTTTTTTCTCATGGTTACTGTGACATTGTGGGAATGCATCAATGCAGTGCATGTCATCTCAGCTTGCAGAGCTTGGATTCAGTCGAGCGTTTACCAAAAATGGTAAATATTGCAGAATATACGGCCTCATGCTACGCAACTAAACCCCATTTCATGCTGAATAAACTAAATTATTAATGTACCGTATATACTCGAGTATAGGCCGACCCGAATATAAGCCGAGGCCCCCAATTTACCCCCAAAAAAACTGGCAAACTTATTGACTCGTGTATAAGCCGAGGGTGAGACATGCCTGTCCATCCCTGTGTGTGTGTCCGTCCATCCCTGTGTGTCCGTCCATCCCTGTGTGTCCGTCCATCCCTGTGTGTGTGTGTGTCCATCCATCCATCCATCCCTGTGTGTGTGTGTCTCCATCCATCCATCCATCCATCCATCCCTGTGTGTGTGTGTCTCCATCCATCCATCCCTGTGTGTGTGTGTCTCCATCCATCCATCCATCCATCCCTGTGTGTGTGTGTCTCCATCCATCCATCCATCCATCCCTGTGTGTGTGTGTATCCATCCATCCCTGTGTGTGTGTGTGTCTCCATCCATCCATCCATCCGTGTGTGTGTGTGTGTGTGTGTGTCCAGCCTACCTGTGTCCCGAGCCTTTGTCCCGAGCCTCCGTCCCGTGTCGTGCCTTGCCTTCGTCCCGTCCCGTCCCGTCCCGTGCCGTGCCGTCCCGTGCCGTGCCTTGCCTTGCCTCCGTCCCGTGCCCTCTTCGTCGGCGGCCATTGTAAAATTCAAAAGCCGCGCCTCCTCCTTCGCCTGTGATAGGCGGAACACTGAATTTCCCAGCAGCCTGTGTTCCGCCTATCACGGACGTCGTATCATCCTCGTCCGTAGTACGAGGATGAGACGATGCCCGTGATAGGCGGAACACAGGCTGCTGGGAAATTCAGTGTTCCGCCTATCACAGGCGAAGGCGGAGCCGGAGGCGCGGCTTTTGAATCATAGAATGGCCGCTGTCTGTCTGCTCGACACGCTGATCGAGCGGGCAGACAGCGATGACTCGAGTATAAGCCGAGGGGGGCACTTTCAGCCTCAAAAAAGAGGCTGAAAATCTCGGCTTATACTCGAGTATATACGGTATCTTAAACAGAAAACTATTTTGGATAGATTTTTATTAAAATTTGATCAAAAAAATAAATAAATTTAAATAAATAAAAAATAATAATCTTATTTTTTAAATCATTGATTGTAATCCACCCTGCTCTTGAGTGTTCATAAGACACATAACGGGGCTCAGCCCCATTCCCACTCCCTCATCACTGGATGTGATTAACAGCTTATACCAATGACTTCTGCTGCTGTATCTGAGCCAATGAGTGGCGAGAGAGACTCGGCTCTCTTGCCCATCACTGGATTGAGATCTGGCTTGGGTATGTATTTAGGGGGAGCTGCATTCAAACGGTTTTTTACCTTAATACATGGAATGCAGTAAGGTAAAAAATAAAATAAAAAATATACAACAATTTCAAAGTGGACTTGAACTTAGTGAAAATTTGCTATGTTGTCCTTACGACAATTGCTGCAGTTGGTGCCTCCAGAACTACATCTTCCAGGGCCTTTTTTCCCTCCACACTGTATGGGCAGATGTTTGGGAGTCAAGGCAGCTGCATTGTTTTGCTAGGAATGGAATTGATGCGTACTCGTGCAGCGCAGGATATTTCTATTGGTTTGCGGTATCTGGGTTATCCACTTTAGCCGTTGAATGAACCCTTCCTTTGTGTTCCCTCACAGGTAAAATTCTAACAGATGACTTTGCAGACAAAGAAGGGTTAGAGATGGGAGATGAATATTTTGCAAATTTGGACCACATTGAGAGCGTAGAAAACTACAAGGAAGGTTACGAAAGTGATGTCAAGTCGTCTTCTGATAGCAGCGGCGTAGACCTCAAGGAAGACCATGGAGAAAACACCGGCACTGAAGACCAGGAGGAGTCCCAAGACAGTTCAGATGACAATTTT
This sequence comes from Lithobates pipiens, assembly GCF_037356315.1. Classification (NCBI taxonomy): domain Eukaryota; kingdom Metazoa; phylum Chordata; class Amphibia; order Anura; family Ranidae; genus Lithobates; species Lithobates pipiens. The sequence goes on from NW_027507791.1 coordinate 54,480,234, forward strand.
GGAAAGAATGAGGACATCACAACCAGCTCTGTATGGCGGAGCTATGCTACGCGGCGCACAACTAGGGGACAGAAGGAGAACGGGGCTGTAGATACCTCCTCTAAGGACTCTACTTTAGCCAGACAGACCAGCCAAGAGGAAAATGCAGACTGCAAGCTGCCCGAGGAGACCTCCAAGAACAAGGTGGCTTCTTGGTTGAGCTCCAACACCATGTCGGACTCATATTTGGACTCTGATAGCCGGTCGTCTCTCAAAATGGGAGATGTGGCAGAAATGGAGAAGCACGTGAAGAAGGAGGAACCTGCTAAGGTGAGAGTGGTGTGCGGGTAACTGGTGTTATACAAATGTGTGTTTTTTTTTTTTTGAAGGAGTGTCCATCCTCCACATAGTTGCAGACCTTCCAGGATTCGACAGTGGTGGATGGGCTGCTTTGCTTAAAGTGGTTGTAAACCCTTACAACCAACTTTGACCTAAAGGTAAGCCTAGATTAAGGCTTGCCTGTAGGTCCAAGAAATATCTTCTAAACCTATACGGTTTAGGAGATATTTATCCGAAGACAGCCACCGCTGCGATATGCCGTGAGTGTTGGCTCCTGTGCGCATGCGCGGGAGTGACGTCATCGCGGCTCCGGCGAATCACGGCGCCGGATCCGCGAGACCCGGCTTCCTCTTTAAACCAAGATTCAGCTTGGATTAGATGTTTACTTGGCAAACTGCCAAAGAAGTCCTCTGCCCTCCTTATTCATTCACTATGGGAGCCCTCTGTCCTTGAGTAGAGTCTCTTCATTCCTTGCTTGCTGTGGCCTCTCTCAAACTGAATAAGATCTGAAGGGATTTATACTATTAAATTGATTCTAACCACTTAGCGACCACCTGCCCGCAATGTACTGTGGACGCTGTAGGCAAAGTGAGGTACCCATCGCGCCCACTGTGGTGGAACACAGCAGGAGCCTGTCAGCAAATCCTGGTCAATTTATGGCCAGGATCTGCTGATCAGCTGTGTCCAATCACAGGTCAGAGCTCTTGTGTTGCTAAACACCAGAACTCTCTACAGAGGGAGCAATCTGTCAGTTTCTTATCCCTGCTTTTCAGGGATGAGAAACTGCAAGGTCTTATTAAAAAGCAGCACACATTACACATAGTTAACCACTCGAGTGCCCTAGATATTATCCCCTTCCCAGCCAGTGTCATTAGTACAATGAAAGTGTATAGTATGATAATTTATTAATGTCACTAGTGATGTCAGTGTCAGGTTGCTCGCCGCAATCCCCATTATGGACAAGAGTATGGGGCTGTCACTGTGTCAGAAAATATGGCATGGCGGTCCCATCCCTACATCAAATGCACAAAAAAGAAACCCCCTTAATAGGACTTTAATGGACCACCAATACCACCAAGATTGAAAATAATACTTGTATTTTAATTTGTTTTACAAAAAGTATAAAAAAAGACACCTAGACACAAAGTATCTCTAATAAAATACAATCAAACGGGTATATATAGAAAAAAACATCTATACAGAAAACCACTAGTGGGTCACACCACTAGTCCAAGCGGATACTGTTGGGCACACCCTTGTTTTCTCCGGTATCCATACCCTCAAGAGATCTGGCAAACCCCATGTTGGGGCCCATTAACATGCTGTTAAGGGGTTATTTATTATAACAAACCCGATCCATTGCCTTTTTGGGGAAGTAATGTATATTTTATATCTTCCGTTCCGAAATATTGCTTGAAGATTTATACCAGGTGGTACCAGTCCACTATAGCTTCTTTAAAAGTGTGGCCATATGCTCTTGGCGTTATTTAGTGTTCCTGCCCTTCATTCATGGAGGAGCACTATTAATAAGAATTGCCACAATTAGGGATGCACCGAATGGGTTTTTTGGTGCCGAAACCGAAAATGAAAAATACACTAGGCCAAAAACCGATACCGAAAATGACTGTTTTTAAAAAATATTTTTATACAGGAGGTGGTCAGAGACTGGGGACGTGGTACAGGAGGTGGTCAGAGACTGGCGACGTGGTACAGGAGGTGGTCAGAGACTGGCGACGTGGTACAGGAGGTGGGCAGAGACTGGCGACGTGGTACAGGAGGTGGGCAGAGACTGGCGACGTGGTACAGGAGGTGGGCAGAGACTGGCGACGTGATAAAAGAGATAAGTGCAGCCAGTGTTGCCCCCAGTGATGCAGCCATAATTGAGCCGATAATTGAGCCGAAAATGGGACGGGGCCTGGGGGCGGAACTCCGCCCCCGCCCCGCCCCTGGTGCCGCCCATGATGGGGGTGAATAGCGCAGGACTGATGCAGCCAGCGATGCCCCTCTGCAGTGAAGAGAGCCGTCTGGTTGAATAGAGTGCCGGGAACATCACAGCTTTAATTTCAATAGCTGTGTGTTCCCTGTCGCGTGCCGTCACACACAGCCCCTCCCCCTTGTCCAGGCACTTTGATAGACAGATCACCCGTCCAATCTGGACAGGTGATCTCTCTATCAAAGTTCCCCGGACAAGGGGGAGGGGCTATGTGTGACGGCGCGCGACAGGGAACACACAGCTATTGAAATTAAAGCTGTGATGTTCCCGGCACTCTATTCAACCAGACGGCTCTCTTCACTGCAGAGGGGCATCGCTGGCTGCATCAGTCCTGCGCTATTCACCCCCATCATGGGCGGGGGCGGAGTTCCGCCCCCAGGCCCCAGCCCCATTTTCGGCTCAATTATCTGCCTTTTTTTCCTTTCGGGAAATTGCCGAAAAGGGCATTTTCGGCCGATATGTTTCGGCGGCCGAAATTTCGGTGCATCCCTAGCCACAATATTTTTTTTTCTTGCTCTCTACCCCTGATGAAGGTTCTGTAATGGCAGAGACTGGAAACGCGTCGGGTTTGGGACATCAATGAGAGTATTTGTGGTTTTCTGTATAGATGTTTTCTCTATATATACCTGTTTGATTGTATTTTATTAGAGATTCTTTGTGTCTAGGTGTGTTTTTTTTTTTTTTTGTTTTTTTTTTATACTTTTTGTAAAACGAATTAAAATACAAGTTTTATTTTCAATATTGGTGGTCCATTAAAGTCCCATTAAGGGGGTTTCTTTTTGTGCAATCCCCATTATAAGTCGCTGATTGCTGTCATTATTGGTATAAAAAAAAATACAAAAATTCTAGTATATATATCCCATCATCTTTAGACGCTGTAACTTTCACGCAAACCAATCAACATACACTCATTGGGATTTTTTTTTCTTATCAAAAACATGTAGCAGAAAACTTTTGGGCCCAAATTCATGAAGAAATTAGATTTTTATTTTTTTTATTAGATATGTTTTATAGCAGAAAGTAAAAAATAGCAGGTGAGTGGATATTTTTATTTTATTTTTTCAAAATTCTTTTTTTAGTTTTGTTAATATAATAAAAAAAAAAAAAAACCCAGTAGTTATCCAATATCACCAAAAAGCTTTATTTGTATGAAAAAAAAAAAAAGATATAATTTTTGTTTGGGTACAGAGTTGCATGGCCACGCAATCGCCAGTTAAAATGGCGTAGTGCTGAATAGCAAAAAATGGCCTGGTCATGAAGGGGGTAAAACTTTGCGGAGATCAAGTGGTTAAAGGTTTTTTTTTTTTTTAAATAACAAACATGTTATACTTACCTGCTCTGTGTAATCGTTTTGCACAGAGCAGCCCCAATTCTCTTCTTCCCAGGTCCCCCCTTGGCACTCCTGGCCCCTCCCCCTTGACGATTGCCCCCCAAAGGCAAGCTGGTGTGTGCTTGCTTCTGAGCCCCGCTCTATGCATCCCTAAGACTTACAGTGGGAGCTGGTACCTGTCAAAACTAGATACCCACTCTGGCCAAAAAGAAATGACGTGCCAAATGTTTCAGGGAGGAGATGGGGGGGGGGGGGAGTGCTTTAAAACGCAATTTCCCCTTTTTGGGTGGAGCTCTGCTTTATAAAATACAGGACTTAAACCAACAAAATTCTTTTAAGACCTATCCGTTCCAAAATGTGTAAACACATATCAAAAAAGAATTATGAATACATGTGGGTATCCACCAACCATAACCTCCATGTATCCCACACAATATGATAGTGACCTGCTGTTTGTGTATATTTTACTAAGCGTTACTAAAATAACTTTGATATTTTTAATGTGAAAAAAAAAAGTAATAATTACCTGCTCTGTGTAATGATTTTGCACAGAGCAGCCCAGATTCTCCTCTTCTCAGGTCCCATGCTGGCGCTCCTTGCCCCTCCCTCTGTCCGGTGCCCCCACAGCAAGCAGCTTGCACTGGGGGCACCCAAACAGGTGCAATTCCGAGCCACAGCTCTGTGTGTCCATCACACACACTCTGACTCTGCTCTTCCCCGTCTGTCTCCTGATTGGCTCAATGGCTGTGATTGACAGCAGAGGGAGTCAATGGCTTCTGCTGCTGCCAAAAGCCAATCAGGAGTGCTGTCCCTGGAGGGGGTAGAACCATAAATGGAACTGTCCAATAGTTGCCAAATTGGCCAAGATAATCCCCAGCCAAAGCAGTTAAGTATTCCATAGCTCATACCTCCGCTATAGCAATAATAAGATGGTTTTGAGAAGGGACCTTTACCAGTTTCCTAGAGCAGTGAGTCTCAACCAGGGTTCCTCCAAAGGTTGCTGGGGGTTCCTTCAGCATTGGGCAATTTCGGCCTCTCGGATAAGTTTTTATTTTTATTTTTTTTACGACCAACAAAGCTTTATTTTCAATATAAAAATGAACCAATCTTAATTTAACACAGACAACTAAAACCAAACATTATATATAGGCATTTAACTTGTGTAGGTAATTTATATATTCTGATGTGACACCAAGTGTTTAATGCTGGTTAACTAAAGAATGTGACTGCTTTTATTTCCGCCATATTCCCGCTTATTTACCACCATATCCCCGCTAAGGGTCCGAACAGGTCCTCCTGAAAAACTGACAGGCGAACCTGATCAGACAGCCCGTGTGAAAGGGGCCAAGCAGGGAGATTACAAATAATAATAATTTTTTTTCCTTAATTAAATTTTTTTTTTTTTACTTTTAAAAAGAAATAAAAATAAAAGCTATTATGAAAAAAAAAAATAAGAAAAGCTATATAAAACTATTTAAACCAGCCACCACACTCACCGTTGGGCAAAAGGCGCCAGATGATGCCCGCAATCACTTCTCTTCTCCACTTTGGTAAGGAGATGGGTGGGCAGGGAAAACAGGCAGGGCTTTGAAACTCAATTAGCATTGCATTAGCATTGGATGTGTTGTAATATCAACATCCACCACAAGATGGCGCCAGATTACAGAAGGACTTAAGAAGGCCGCAGAGCCACGGGCCTCAATTACTGGCTTGCGTGGCCCGATGTGATCGCACGGCGGGGTCGGAGTCCACACTGAGACAGGATACCCCAGCTGTGTCGCGCCAGGATGCAAATTCTAGTCGCAAATGTGACCTGGCGCCCGGGGTTTGTCGAGCCCTGCCCTGAACTATGACCCAAAACCTTGGGATCTGGGGGAAAAACCCAGGAAATATGGGCAAAAGTTCCCATATCCCCAGAACATCTGACCCATGTCGTAGCTGGATTTATAGCATGTAAAACCACAGGGGTTTTTTACCAATGCATCGGTATTTTGTATATATTTTCCTTTATAAATAACACATCAGGAGGCTTTGGCAGCAGCAGCCCAAATCTTACGCCTACTGACTAGAGCTATAGTCCAATAGAGAGCGTCTGCCACCACTTTTTGGGTGTTTTTTTTTTTTTTGTTTGTTTTTTTTTTTTTTTGCAATATAAACAAAAAAGACTGAAAATTTGTGAAAACAATGTATTTTTCTGCTTTAAAATTATATCAAAAAAATATAGGGTTATAGAGCGTACAATAAACATATACAACAGCAACAAAAACGATTGGAGATCTCCACAGTTCATAAAGTTGTATAAAAATAAGTTGCGCTCGTCTGTAACATGAGTGATCACAAAAAATGAATAAATAAATGAAATAAAGTACAAGTGAAATACAAACATAAGTCTATATGTAAACTAAAAAGAGAAATGGAAAAACAATTGAGTCCACACAATAAGATTCCACAGTGTGAAAGAAGGTGATTCCAATGGGGTGATGTACTCCACGTCACTTCCACCGTCACCAGGGAGATGGGGATATCTTGAATAGAAAGAACCCACTCAGTATGTGGGGACTCTTACCAGAACTGGTGGACCCCCTAAAGAGAGAGGTCATATATGCCAGTAGACTTAGCCCTCTGCAGGGTCTATATGTCCTCCTTGTCTCTGGAGCTCTCCAGTAGTGTCTTGAAGTCCTCCACAGTATCCAACTTAAAAATAAGAAGTCACGTCTAAAGGGCGCACTGTGAAAAAGGTCACCAGTGTAGAAAGATAAAGACTCCATTGGTGTAGTAACATTTAAACAATGGGTAGCCTTTATTTCTAAAAAAAAACCCGAATGGATACAACCAAAATGATCATAAGAACAGTCAGCAAAAATTGTAAAAAGATACCCATATTTTCGGGGTCACGTGGGGTCCGTAATGACATCAGCATGTAGCTCCGCCTGACATGTTTCGTCATACGTGACGTTGTCCTGGGGCTATAAAATTATATCCAAGAAAAAAAACCTCCAAATTTCTTAAAAAATTTAGCCAAAATGTATTCTGCTACGTCTTTTAAAAAAAATAAAAAATCCAGTAGTTGCATATTGAGTGTTTTTTTTTTTTTTTTTTTAATAGGGTGGTTTATAATAATGGTGATCAGTGACTTATAATGGGACTGTGGTAGTGCGGCAGATAATCTGACACTGACGCTGGGGGGGAACTGACTAACTGCTACTGACCCAGTGGCACTATTACAGTCATCAGTGATGATATACGCACTCGCTGTACTAATGATACTGGCTGGGAAAGGGTTAAATGTGTGCCTAACCGTGTAATGGTTGCTACTTTTACTATTAGACCGCTAAGTTTTCACCCTTTCTTTTTTTTATATCACAATCAAAGTTTATTGAAGGCTTACATTACAAGTAATTTGCGCCCTTTCTTTGCTAGGATAAGGAAGAGAGAGATCATTCCCTTTGTATAGAACTCTGTGTCGTCAACACAGAGCTCTGGGCTGTGATTGCACAGAGCCCATCAGCAGGTCCCGGCCATAAATCATTGGCTGGTACCTGCTGACAGGCTCCCGCTATATACAGTCACAGCCGGTGCCGGCCGGGGGGGTCGAGGATGTCTGCCCACGAAACCTGGATAGTAGGTAGCAACATGGGTAGGTTGCTTTTCCTGAACCAGGCGCCCGTCCTCAGTACATTGTGGGCTGGAAGCGGTTAAAGACTTGTATCACCTGTTGTGATCATATACCGTACATCCATATGTAGGATGAAATGTGGTCACATTACTCTAGACACCCACCCTCTGCTCATTTGGGGTTTATACAAATACCCATAGGTATAAAGAGACTGATGTTTGATCCACACAATGTTCCTTTGTTGAACTCCTCTTCCTGTTGATACATGCAGAACCAGTTAGGTCTTTATGTTGTGTGCCTAGTGGTTTAAAAAGAAGGGACGAGCTTTAGAAGTAAAACCACCCACAATACTTGGGCTGCGTTGCTTTTACAGCAAACAAATGGCTAACTATAAAATGCGAAGAATCAGAGGACATTGCTTGCTGTACCTTCTCAGCCTATAGTAGAACTGATCACCTAGAACAATGGTCTCCAAGCTGCGACCCGAGGGCCGGATGTGGCCCTTTGCTTACTTTTATCTGGCCCTTGGGGCATTAATCACCCTCCCCGTCAGTAATGGTGGGACATAGTTCCTGGCACTGACAGTGGGACACTCTATTCCTCCCACTGATTCCAATAATGGGGCCTTATTCCTCTGGCTGACACCAGTGAATGGGGCCTTATTCCTCTGGCTGACACCAGTGATGGGGCCCTATTCCTCTGGCTGACACCAGTGATGGGGCCCTATTCCTCTGGCTGACACCAGTGATGGGGCCCTATTCCTCTGGCTGACACCAGTGATGGGGCCCTATTCCTCTGGCTGACACCAGTGATGGGGCCCTATTCCTCTGGCTGACACCAGTGATGGGGCCCTATTCCTCCCGCTAACACCAGTGGAAAAAATTTAAAATGCATTTGGGTGGCAAAAATATGAATGAAATCTATAGACTGGGGGGAGACCCTCTGGGGGTATCTAGGATGGAAAAGGACCTGGGGGTCCTAGTAGATGATAGGCTCATCAATGGCATGCAATGTCAAGCTGCTACTAACAAAGCAAACAGAATATTGGCATGTATTAAAAAGGGGATCAACTCCAGAGAGAAAATAATTCTCCCGCTCTACAAGACTCTGGTCCGGCCGCACCTGGAGTATGCTGTCCAGTTCTGAGCACCAGTCCTCAGGAAGGATTTACTGGAAATGGAGCGAGTACAAAGAAGGGCAACAAAGCTAATAAAGGGTCTGGAGGATATTAGTTATGAGGAAAGGTTACGAGCACTGAACTTATTCTCTCTGGAGAAGAGACGCTTGAGAGGGGATATGATTTCATTATACAAATACCATACTGGTGACCCCACAATAGGGATAAAACTTTTTTGCGGAAAGGGAGTTTAACAAGATTCATGGCCACTCATTAATTACAAGAAAAGTGGTTTAACCTTAAACTGTGTAGAGGGTTCTTTACTGTAAGAGCAATAAGGATGTGGAATACCCTTCCACAGGCAGTGGTCTCGGTGTAGGGGCATTGATCTTTTCAAAAAACTATTAGATAAGCACCTGAACGACTGCAACATACATTAACAATTTAATACTGACATATAATTACACACATGGGTTGGACTTGATGGACTTATGTCTTTTTTCAGCTTCACCTACTATGTAACTATTTTACTAGTGATAGGCCCTATTCCTCCCACTGAAACTAGTGATTGGGTCCTATTCCTTTCACTGGCACCAATGATGTGGCACTATTCCTCCCACTGATGCCAATGATGGGTGTTATATTCCTCCCCTTGATAGCAATGATGGAGCACTATTCCTCCCACGGATACCAATGTTGGGGCACTATTCCTCCCACTGACACCACCAATGTTGGGGCACTATTCCTCCCACTGATGCCAATGATGGGTCACTATTCATCCCCTTGATAACAATGATGGGTCATTGTGTTAATTAAAAAAATCACCCTTTTCTTGGGGAATCGGAGGCACCCCATGTAACAGTCATGGTGTGGAAGTGGACCTTCGATATTGGTGACAAGGCATGCTTATTCAAGTTTCCTCCCCCTAGAACACAGCAGCATATAGGTACCCCGATGGGTGAAAAATCGGTTAAAACACTTCCCTTTCTTGCTTGTATTGCCGAGATGTACCAGATATGTTCTTTGCAGTATATCCAATGAAATGTGCTCCTATCTGTTGAGCTGCTGTGTGGTTGTATGACTTTTCTTTGACCTCTGTTCTCTCTTCCAACTCAGGAGTCTGAAGATGGCAAGCCTTCGGGGTAAGTGCAGATTACTAAACACTATATAGTCTGTGGGATAAGGCGGCTTGCATAAATGTGTGTTACCTAAAACAGCCTATCGGATTCTTTCCTTTTTCAAGTAGAACTAGAGATCACAGCAGAGCATATGGATATCGCAAGACCGCATCTGTCCATATAACAAAACATACAGATTGTTGTCTATGTGGCTGCTGCCTATTCTCTTTATTTCATCTGCTTTATCTCACAGGACTGGAGATGGCAATCGAATG
>NW_027507791.1:54490200-54555200 GCF_037356315.1 Lithobates pipiens
CACACATTACGCCAGGATTGGTATTTAGAAATGCTTATGTGTTTTCAAACTCCGATCAGTTTAACACCATAAAACTGCTATAATGGTGTTGCTTATGCTTATGAGTAGTTTTGATGGGACCTGTTGTTATACCCCAAAGCTGTGTCTGCCTTCTCGGGTTAAGGTTGCAGTGCGGGCACTTGGCATGTATACCAGCGCCGATCCTAATGGGAAGTCGCATCTCCGCAAAAGTCTTTAGAGTGCATCTTTGTATTTGCACAGTATATACACCTCATGTGTCACTGTCTCCCTTTTTGCTTTCCCACACTGCCAAAAAAAAAAAAAAAAAAAAACTCATAAGCTAAGGGTCTTAATCCCCCCCCCCCCCCGGGTTAGTCTGTGGGCTTGGCAGTTATTGCTGCTTTAGGAAGTACTCCTCTTGGCTTGGGCAAGGAAGCGAGCAGAAGACATAAGCAGTGTTGGGTGAGGGATGAAAGCACTATTACGTGAACCTGTAACATTGCTCTTGATTGACAGGGTCACTTTACATGAGAGGAAATTAAACTTGTTTAAAAGAAGAAAATCCCTTATTCTTCTATCTGCAGCAAACAAACTTACTATGGAGCAATATTCCCACGCTACTCTTAGGCTTGATATGCATTCTTATTAACCCTTTCCTGGCTGACCGGGGCTCATATGCCTAGAGCAGTGATGGTGAACCTTGGGACCCCAGATGTTTTGGAACTACATTTCCCATGATGATCATGCACTCTGCAGTGTACTTGAACATCATGGGAAATGTAGTTCCAGAACATCTGGGGTGCCAAGGTTCGCCATCACTGGCCTAGAGGATGGGAAGGTCTGCCCAGTCATATGACAGCTGTGATTGGCTGTCAGTGGTCACATGATCGTGAGCCCCTTCCGAATCATTAATACAGACCCAGAGCTGTCTTTGACGGCTTAATCTCCATGCAGGGAGCGCGCTCTCAGCATAGAAACCCCTGCCATGCATATGTGCCTCTTTGCCACCGCTTATATGCGGTACAGGGCGACGCGGTTAAAGAGATCTGTAATGAGTGTTTGGAAGTTGCTATTGCTGGCCTTTCTTTTTGGAATCTGGTCATCTGGCTGTCATCCTGATCCAGTGGATTCAGGTTACTGACTGAAACCTGTATATAGACTTTGCTGCAGACTTGTTATGGGTCAATGATTAGCCAGGGACAGCCAGACCTTTTCAGTAGGCCCTTGACCATTGCAGTATATTTTTAGTACAGCGTTTCATAAGAATTACCACCCAATCCGATTTCGTTCCTGCCCTGGCATCCTATTACTAGCTATGAAGCAATATATTTTTATTTGTGTACACCTAGTAGCAATTTTATCAGATGTTGAGGATCTACTTGCAGCATTTTGGAATTGGCACATAGATGCCCCGAGATGATTTCAGATTAGGAGCATATCCGATAGCAATACCTGTTTGTGTAGGCAAGCATTGCAGAAGTCTCATCCCATCACTTTTTTTTATTTTTTGTATTACAGCACAGCTGCAGTCCCAACCTGTTTGTACAGAATGTGTTTGTGGACACACATGACCTGCGCTTTCCCTGGGTGGCTTTCTTCGCCAGCAAGTAAGTAATCTGCTTAACATTCCGCCTATTAATGGGGCACTCTAACCATCGACACGGCAGCTTTGTGAAGAGAAATTCTAGTAACTGGCCAGCAGGTGGCACTAGTGACCACACTGTGTTGCACCGTAAGATTGCCAGGTTTGAAGAGCTTTAGCACGCCTAGAACACTGTTATTATTATTCAGGATTTATATAGTGCCAACAGTTTGCACAGCGCTTTACAACATGTTGGAAGAAAAGACAATGCAGCCCATCCTTCCTTTTTTTCCTTTTCACTTTTAATTTGGGGATAGACCCATTTTTGTCCCAAGCATATTTAAATTCACTTGGGTTGCTTTACAACATTACCTCTGATGGCAGGCTCTTCCAAGCATCCACGACTTCTGCTAGTTTGAGGTCATGCCCATATTTTTGGTTTCGTACTCTTGGTCTGAAGCTGAGATTAAGAACACAGGAATGTGCGAACTAGCAGGAGGAACATCCAGGAGTAATGCAAGAATGTATTTTACTGAAATAGTATTGGAATCTTGGAACAGCCTTCCAGGAGCGGTGGTGAGTTAATAAACAGTAGGTCTTGTAAGAGTTGGGATGGCAGACCGTGACACTGATTAGCAATTCAGATTGTGGCCAGACACAGAAAGCTGTGGAGCCTGAGTGCTCGACCAATCATGGATTGTGCCTCATTTCTATTTTCATAGTTTCCCTTTAACCCCCTTAACATAGGGTGCCTCCTGGGCCTTAAAGAGCCTTCTAATGCTGGGGGCGAGGTTTTTGATCATATGGCCGCCGTGGTTGGCTGTCACAGTGGTCACATGATCGGAAAGCTCCTGATTACAAATAGAGATCAGGAGCTTTTCATTAGCTGCCGGTAAGGCTACTTTCACACCTAGACCGCCCCGTGGTAGCAGTAAAGCACCACTCCTTTTAGCAGCGCTTTAGCTAGCGCTGCTTTTTGGGCAGTATTGGAGCACTTTTAAGCCCAAAAAAGGGGTTAAAAGTGGCGCTTCATTCATTTCAATGGGCAGGGGCGGTGCAGCAACGGTGTTTACACCGCTGCCGCACCGCCCCAAAGATGCTGCTTGCAAGACTTTTTTTTCCCCGTCCTGCAAGCGCACCGCCCCAGTGTGAAAGCACTTGGCCTTTCACACTGGGGAAGCATAGGAGGCGCTTTGCAGGTGCTATTTTCAGCACTAAAATGCATGAAAAGCACCCCAGTGTGAAAGGGGTCTGACTGTGCCAGGGATGCACAAGGCATGTGCTCTCGGTACTGCTCTGTCTACATTTTAGTATGCATTTATGTGTCTCTTAACGGGTGGGCCTTAACACCAAGAGGCCACATATGTGTACCAGAATGGAGATAGAGCACGCGCTTCCAGCACAGTTACTGGCAGCTAACCGAAGAGCTACTGCCGCTGTGAAGGGGTTAAAGTGGGCAAAGAAATTAGAATACCCATGGTGAATTTAGTTGCAGTTTCCAGGGCTGTCATGCTAATTCTGGCTTTGAGACTTAGTGGGTCTCTTACCCTCGGTGGTGTCACTAGGGGTGTGTGGGGAGAGTGGACGGCACCACACCAGGGTGACACCTGCCAGTAGGGCGACGCTGTTCTGCCCCACCCCGCATATCCTCCGGGGAACAGACTGATGCTTCAGTGAATGTGTGTGGCAGGTAGGACAGGTGATGACTGGTTATCAGTGCTCCTACCACACTCCACTTTACATTGGAGGGGATTTACATTGGGGGGTAATTTGCACTGAGGGGATTACACTGGAGGGGAGTGGGGATCATACTGGGGGATTTACACTTGGCAAATTTGCATTGGGGGGCATTACATTGGGGGAATTTAATGCTGGGGATGGCTTTTCAAATGGGTGGATTACACTGGGGGGGTGGATTGCACTCTAGTACAGTGATGGTGAACCTTGGCACCCCAGATGTTTTGGAACTACATTTCCTACGATGCTCATGTACTCTGCAGTGTAGGTGAGCATCATGGGAAATGTAGTTCAAAAACATCTGGGTTGCCAAGGTTTGCCATCACTGAGCTTAGGGGATTGCACTGGGAGGATTACATTTGGGGGATTCAAACTAGAGGGATTACACAGGAGGAGTTGGAATTGGGGCATTACACTTGGGGAACTACATTGTGAGGATTACTGTGAGTGTTTTTTTCATAGGGAGAGGGAATTACACTGGGGGGAGGGGGGATTACACTGAGGGGATTTACATGGGGGGGGTAATTTATACTGGTGGGAGTAAACTGAGGGGGGATTACACTGGGAGGATTCACACTGGGGGGATTGCATTGAGGGGCAATAACATGCATGATTACACTGGGGGGATTTGCGCTGGGGATCGCTTTTCTACTGGGTGGATTACACTGCAGGGGATTAAACTGGGGAAATACATTTGGGGGGGGGGGGTGGATTACATGAGGGGATACACTCTGCTTGGGGGGATTACACTTGGGGGGATTACACTTGGGGGGATTACACTTGGGGGGGATTACACTTGGGGGGGATTAGATTGGGGTCAGTACACTGTGGGAATTTACATGGGGGTGGGTTTGCACTAAGGGGATTACACAAGAGGGATTTACACGGGCAGGGGGAGGGCTATGCCAACTCTAGTGACGCCACTGTTTAACTTGGAACAGATAGGCAACATTGCAGTTCACATTTGTCTATCTTTGCTGGCAGCATGCTTATTCCAGGTCAGTGACTTTCTAGACAGTGAAGTTGGAATCACCATGGTAGCCCTGGGTCATGCATGTAGTAACAAAGCCATCGGTAACACTGAAGTACTATATAATTTTGCACTTTATTCTGCCTGCCCTCGCCCCTTTTCCCTATGAATGATCTTAAGCTAACTCCCTATGACCTTGTTTCGTAGGAGGATACGAGCCGGCACAGAGCTGACCTGGGATTATAACTACGAGGTGGGAAGTGTGGAAGGCAAGAAGCTGCTGTGTTGCTGCGGATCCACAGAATGCCGAGGGCGCCTCTTGTAACCTCCATCCTGCCAATTACAGAAACCTATCCATGGTGCTAAAGACCTTCAAGAAATCTGTCCTAAAGGAGATATGGTAGCTGCTGCTGCTGCTGATCTCTTGCTGAAAATGGCAGTTGTCTGGCTGTTATGCTGATCCTGTGTTTTTTTTGTTTTTTTTTTGTTTTTTTTTATTAGTGTGAACTACTTCCCTGGAACAAATGGGCAGATCGTGAGATCCAAAATTCATTATCTGCATGCTAGTTCTTGGCCAGTAGCTTCAAGTCCTAAAACAGAAGGAGCAGCGTAACGGCTAGGCAACTAGCCTTTGAGTCGTCATCCAGGGCAACCTCTGTTTTCTGTCAGGAAGGATTTCCTTTATTTCATCCATTTTACAGTCGTCCGTCTCTTGTTGCTTCCCCCACATTGTCTCTGTAGGAGATGCCGCTGCCTCACCTCTACCCATAATGATGAAGTGCGGTAATGGAGAGAAGCTCAGTCACATAGTCTTTATTTGTAGAGTTAAATGTTTGATACTTTTTTTTTTCCATGTTAAAATAAAAAAACTGAGTTTAATCCTAAGTGTGCCGTGGTGACATTTATTGGACCTAAGATACTTGTGATTTGGCCGGGTTCATCATCAGTGGGGTAAGTGTCCGTGACAGACAGGAGCATGGTTAGAGCTAACCTGTCTTGGTCTTATGCTGTTTAACATGTTCCCACCTGTCCTATAGCAGATTGATGGCCGGACGGTGACTTTTACCTTCTTGACTGGATGTCCTATAAGGTCCTTCAAAACAGGCCGCTTGTTCGTGGCCCCAGCAGATCAGTGGGGCGGTCTATCCCTCGCAGCGTGGCGATCAGTGGTGCGATGTGTCCCTGGAACACACTATCACTAATCACGGTAAAGAGCCTGTGACTTGTGCTCTTTACTATGTGATCAGCTGTGTCCAATCACAGCTGAACACGGTGTAAATAGGAAAGGCCAGTTATCACCATTCTTCTCTTCGGGCCGAGGAGAGGAGAACTGATAAGTGGCTTTTCTCAGCGAAGGCCAACTGCACTGAGAATGTGCAGTCCTGCCAGTAATGCCCACCAGCGTTGCCGTTTAGGGGCCCACCAGCGTTGCCGTTTAGGGGCCCACCAGCGTTGCCGTTTAGCTCTCACCAGCGCTGCCGTTTAGCTCTCACCAGCGCTGCCGTTTAGCTCTCACCAGCGCTGCCGTTTAGCTCTCACCAGCGCTGCCTCTTAGCGCTTCATATCTGTGCAAATCTGTGCCCATTCGTTCTTCCTCATTAGCACACATCGGTGAAGGAGAAAAATCACTTATTAGCAAATTTTTATGTCAGAAACTGAGCAAAAAAATGTTTCAACATTTTCGATTTTTTTATTTTTTGCTTGTTTAGCAAAAAATAAAAACCCAGTGGTGATCAAATACCACCAAAAGAAAGCTTTATTTCTCTTTAAAAAATGACAAAAATTTTGTACAGTGTTGCACGACCACGCAATTGTCAAAGTATGACAGCGCTGAAAACTGAAAATTTGGCCTGGGCAGGAAGGGGGTGAAAGTGGCCGGTATTGTAGTGGTTAAAAGGACATTGTCCTGTAAAGAGACCCTGTCCCCAAACCTTTTTTTTTATCATTACAAAAATCTTCCCATAAGATTGTATTTAATATATTTTCTTCATGTTCTATACCTGTAAAAGCCTACCTTGTGTAGACACCCAAAAGCCCAGAGACTGCTCCTGGGTGCCGCCATCTTGGATGTGATGTCAGCAAACTCAAGTGGCACTGTCATTCCCTTTCGCTCCTTCGTAGGATTCTACATAAAGGTGATGGAGGCGAGTTTTGAGGAGCAGGACCAGTGAAGACGGCAAGTGGGCACATAGAAGAGGAGAGGGTTCTGATGTCCATGGAAGAGGTGGCTGTGCTAGTGAATTGACAAGTCAGTTTTTCTAGCAAGTTTAAGAGCATAGTGCAGGTAAAAAAAAATTAAATAAAGTGTGTGTGTATATATATATATATATATATATATATATATATATATATATATATATATATATATATATATATATATATATATATAATGTGTGTGTGTGTATATTCATGTACATGCTCATTTACAGCACTTCTCCATTATACACATATACATATATTTGTGTATAATGAAAAAGTACTGTAAATTAGCATGAGATATATATTTATTAATATTATTTAAAAAAAAAAGTGTGCATTTACCTGCATTTTTTATTTTTTATTTTTTTTACATAACATGGTCTTTTTGTGTTTTTTCTTTTAACCAGCCCCGGATCATTTGGCTGGACAAAGACCAGAGCGATTCAGCACTGCGTCGCTTTAACTGGCAATTGCGCGGCCGTGCGACGTGGCTCCCAAACAAAATTCAAAGTTAATTTGGCAAAAAGGGACTTTGCAATTAATTGCAGTTTATCTGATCACTCTTCATAACATTCTGGAGTAAATGCAAATTGCCATCGTAAAAAACGGAGGCAGCAGACTTTATGAACATTTTATATTTGTGTCTTTCTCAAAACTTTTGGCCACGTCTGTACCATTAGTATCTAATTGCACTAGGGTCCCATCCCTAGATGTTCTTCAGGCAAATGCCATTATTATTAGACCTAAACACTTCTGGTCAGCTGTGTTTTTTTATTTATTTTTTTAAATTTTTTTTTTTTTTTTTTTTTTTTTTTTCCCATAGTTGGACCAATACAAGTTTGCATATTCCATACCTGGCCAATCCCTGTGGAAACAAAAGATTGCATAGTCACTGCCACTATTACTACTGCTAGTGATTCTCGTGGTCTTCTGAGTCCTGGCACGTGCCATTCAGGAACACATTTTATTCTTACTGGAAACGAGGCTTTCTGTTTGGATGGGGTGAAGATTGTGACATCACTGCACTGCCTCTCCAGCTCATCAAATTAAATAAACGCTTTTCAATAATTAAAAAAATTGGAAGGTGTTTTCTGAATGACACCCATGTTGAGCGAGCGACTGACCCAGTGATTACTATGCAGCAGGGCAGCTGCATGGCACAGGACCCAGAATACAGCAAGGATCACTGTAGAAGCTGCAGCAGTTACTATGGTAATTACGGTCTTCCAAAGGTATGGTGTAGGTATACGTACGTTTTGTCAAAGTTGCATCAACGTAACTAAGCAAAAGGAAAAACGTGCCTGGAATTCAGCTTTCAAACTTGAGCAGAGGTACCACAAGAATGAAATGTTTTAATGTAGAACTGTGGGCAAAACTTTTTTTTTTTTTCCCCATTTTTGATAGCGCAACTGAGGGAAATTAAGGGAATTCCTTGGGGACCCCCAGGTCACCAGAACTAGTGTCCCCATTTAACAGAATATATAAATATAAATATATATATATATATATATATATATATATATATATATATATATACACATTTTTTTTTTCTTCTTCTGAGGACAACCCAAAATTTGGGATTTTCTTTTACTTTCAATGATAAACAGGAGAAATAGAGAGGGTGAATTTCCTTAACAGGGGCATAGACGGCAATAAAAGCTGACAGGAGTTCTAATCCCTCTCCACTCTATCCAAAACTAAAAGTTTTGCAGTTAGTTTCTTATATATATAAAAAAAAAAATTATTAAAGTATATTTTTATTATAAGGCTAGAGTTCAAGGATACATACATGGAGGTAAATATGTAGGTTGCCACTGATGCATCCGACTAGAAAATACATTCTTAGCTGCTTGGAAGTCGTCAGAAGATGTAGGCTGCTACTCCTGGCCATTACACTATTCTAAAACCAGCACCACTAAATGGTGGAATGCAGTCCAGATCTGGACTAAGTAATATTACTATCCGGATCGCAGCCTTTCCAAGTAGATGCCTGTGTATCGTCTGAACGCCGGCTCCCTTGCCGCTATCATTCTCAAGGAAGGACACAAGATGGGAGGTGCAGCAGGTCTTGATAGAGGGTGGAGCTTTCCAAGTTAATAATTGTATGTAAGGCTGTACGGTGGTCCAAGCAATCATTCAACGCCATTAACATGAAAAGTCCCACCTGGCGGACACGGGACTTGCGAGCACGCCTGAGCTCATCTGTAGTGCGGTGGGAAATGCATAATGGGTGCATTTTTTCTCAAACGGACTGGAACTCACCGGAAGGCTCTATGTCGAGTCTGTTTCTATGTGGTGGGTAAAAATTTATAAAATTTATCTTTAACGTTTCAGGAAAGTTGAAAGAAAAAAAATGGACAGTGTGACGCACTTACTGCCACACCAGTTCCTGGGCCTCACACTAACAGGTGCCCACACAGTAGAGCTGTACATTTTACCATAAGGGCCACAGGACGTTTGGGCCCTAACGGGGTGGGGGGGTGAGGGAGACTGTGATGTGAAGAATCTGAGTCATAGCACCAACATGAAACTCGGACCTCCACTAGAAGAACATTTTCATTCAGTACCCATGTTCCAAGACCGTTATTTCTCAACTCCAGTCCTCAAGGCGCCCTAACAGGTCATGTTTTCGGGCTCTCCATTATTTTGCACAGGTGATTTATCAGTTTCACTGCCTTAGTAATTACCACAGCCGTTTCATCTGAGGGGAAATCCTGAAAACATGACCTGTTGGGGCGCCTTGGGGACTGGAGTTGAGAAACGCTGTTCTAAGAGGTGCCAGTGTGAGTAGCACCTTTTTATTCTTAAAAAAAAAAAAAAAAAAAAAAAAAAAAAAAAAAATATTCAGAAAACTGTTATTTTTTAAAACAACTTGGTAATTTGAATTCTCAGAAATTGTGCTCTTGATTGAAAGCTACCATCAACCAATCCAAAGTTCAGTAGGGCTTGGCTATCCCTATCATTTACAGTTTATGGCCCTGGTGCCCATTGGCAGCGATGAAGAAAAAATTTGAAGGTAAAAGAAGTTCATACATTTGCAAAAAACTTTCTAACAATGGTAAAGTCCTTTTCATTACTAAATCGAACATTAAACGAAAACTTGTACAATAAATAAAAAACATTCAAGTTTTCAGTCAAAACTATGCTAGTGTAGACCTACGGTAATTCATCAGTCTCGTGAAATGTGTATCCACTCCATTGACACATTCCCAGTCTCCAAGCACCCCTGTCCAATGTCTCTGATCATCACTTGTATCGTGCCCACACTCCTTGGCTAGAGCTTGTTGACTGCTGTGTTTGAATATTCACATTAATTTACAATGCCTTGCAAAAGTATTCACCCCCTTGGTTTTGTTGCCTCACAACCTGGAATTAACATGGATTGTTTGAGGATTTGCATCATTTAATTTACAGAACATGTCCACAACTTTTTTTTTTTTTTGGAATAATGTGACCCAAACAACAAATAGGACAAAATAACAAAAAGTCAATGTGCATAACTCTTCACCCCTCTAAAGTCAATACTTTGTAGAGCCACCTTTTGCGGCTTTCACAACTCCAAGTTGCTTTAGATAACTCTCCATACGTTTGCCACATCTTACCACTGGGATTTTTGCCCATTCTTCCTTGCAAAACTGCTCCAGCTCCTTCAAGTTGGATGGTTTGCGCTTGGGAACAGCAATCTTTAAGTCTGACCACAGATTTTCTATTGGATTGAGGTCTGGGCTTTGACTAGGCCATTCCAACACATTTACATGTTTCCCCTTAAACCACTCAAATGTTGCTTTAGCAGTGTGTTTGGGGGTCATTGTCCTGCTGGAAGGTGAACCTCCGTCCTAGCCTCAAATTACACACAGAGGGGTACAGGTTTTTCCAAAGAATATCTCTGTATTTAGCACCATTCATCTTTCCCTCAACTCTGACCAGTTTCTCAGTCCTGACTGCTGAAAAACATCCCCACAATATGATGTTGCCACCGCCATGTTTCACAGTGGGGATGGTGTTCTTTGGGTGATGTGATGGGTTTGTGCCAGACATAGCATTTTATTTGACGGCCAAAAAGTTAAATTTTAGTCTCATCAGACCCGAGCACCTTCCTCCATACATTTTGGGAGTCTCCCATACGCCTTTTCGCAAGCTCAAAATGTGACATTTTGTTTTTTTGCTGAAAGTAATGTCTTTCTTCTGGCCACTCTGCATTAAAGCCCAACTCTATGGAGCGTACGGCTTATTGTCGTCCTATGTACAGATACTGCAGTCTCTGCTGTGGAACTCTGCAGCTCCTCCAGGGTTACCTTAGGTCTCTGTGCTGCCTCTCTAATTATTGCCCTCCTTGCCCGGTTCATGAATTTTGGTGTGTGGCCATCTCTTGGCAAGTTTGCTATTCTTTCCATTTGGTTATGATAGATTTGATGGTGCTCCTAGGAATCAAAGATTTGGATTTTTTTATTTTTTTTAATAACCTAACCCCAACTGTACATGTCAACAACATTGTCCCTTACTTGTTGGGAGAGTTCCTTGGTCTTCATGGCAGTGTTTGATTAGTGGTTCCTCTGGCGCCTTTGCAAAAAAGTTGTGTATATGTAATGACAGATCATGTGACACTTAGATTGCACACAGGTGGACATCATTTCACTAATTATGTGACTTCTGAAGGTAATTGGTTTCACCAGAGCTTTTTATGGGCTTCTAAACAAAGGGGTAAATACATACACACATGCCAATTATCAGTTTGTTTTATCAGAAAAAGTTCTCTATTTTACTTCACAAAAATAGACTATTGTGTTCTGATCAGATAAAAAAAAAAAAATTGAACCAAAGGCTGTAATGTAACAAAATAGGTTTAGAAAAAAAAAAAGCGGGGGGGGGGGGGTGAATACTTTTGCAAGGCACTGTCTGTGCAGCCCGCTGGAGATATTAGAGGGACGAATCTGCCCAGGATTTGACAGAGCCGATGTGTGAATGACAAATCATGGGCCTCATTGGACTGACACCTCAAATCGTGGTGCGGGTCTGTGGCACAATAATTTGCGCTGCAATACGCATTGTGGGAAGCACGTCACCCCGAAGTAGCTCTAACTTTTTTGGGTGACATTCTTCCTGTTATGCGGATTGCCACATAGACCCGCACTGCGATTGCAGGTGTCTCTCAAATGCGAGTGGACATTCACACATCGGTGCTGTCAAGTTGTGGGCAGATTTGTAGCAAATCTGCCTGCGATTCAAAAACCCCGTATAGTGTTAATGCATCCTAAATTAGCCAGAGAGGTACAGTCCCCATCTTCACTGCCTCTTCAACATCATCCCACCGCTCCAACCATTGTACAAGAGTAGTGCTGCAAAGGTCACAACTCCTGTCAATAGCTGAGCAGGTCTGGGGCTCATTCACATGGCATCAGAAACCCCCGAAAAGATACATACAGAGTATGGCTTGTTGCAATTTGTTCAGCTGTATAAATATAAGGTTGTTTTCGGGCAGTATTTGAGACCTTTTTTAAGCTGGGTGAATGTTTACATGCATACATGGACTCCCTTGGCTATCTCTACTTAGCATGTAAATATCCACAATGTGTAGCCAGGGGCACCACCAACACTTAATACACTGTTTACATGTAAGCCCGGAATGTGTCATTCAAGTTGCAGCAACATATGTGCAGAACGACCATAGTCATCAGTCATTGAGAATCGGCAGAAGTCATTCTGTACATGAGCTACTGCTGCTTGAATGACTCGTGTAAACGTCAATAGTCGGAAATTGGTGGCAGCGGCGCAACAAATTATTTACGTGTTGGCCCTTAGCAGCGGTGGCCACTAGTGTCCATCTACACCAGTGGCCCGCAGAGACCTCCTGATGTGGCCCATGACCCCCTGCTCTGGGATGGTGGGTCAGCAAACTCAGATCATTGGTTGCTGACCTGCCATCCCAGAGCATCAGTGTTGTGAATGGGGTCAGTACTAGAGGTAAGTGGCTGCAGAGCTCCCGTCACAGGTGGAGGGATACCAAATGCACTCCACCTGTGACAGCAACAGCTGGCAATATCCGAATGGAAGAATGGTACTAAGCCCCTGTTCACATTGGCACAATTTAACAGGTCAAATGTGAGCCTATTGCCAGCAATAGGAGCGCCCCATTTGGTGCGACCTCGGCTTGACTGCAGTGCCGTACCAGTTTTGGATTACTTTTGGCAACTTCGGGGGAGATTTCAATAGATAGCAGTGTATGAATCCGCACAGATGTCTTTCAGATTGCCCCTGAAGTCAAACTGAAATGGCTTTGAAAATCGTGGCAAGTTCAGATGAAGTCGCACGATTTCATAGCTGTGTTCAGTGCGAACGAACACTACTACTTTTGGAAATCAGTGGTACATCTATCAGGGTGCTGGGGGGGTAACCTTAGATTCTGAAATGTCCTGTCAGGCCCACATCCAATCCCTGTCCAAATCATGCCGCCTTAGCCTCCGCAACATTTTAAGAATACGCCCCTTTTTAACTAATGACACCAACAAACGTCTAATTCACTCCCTGGTCATCTCTCACCTCGACTACTGCAACTCCCTCCTCATTGGATTACCTTTACATAGACTATCCCCCCCCTTCAGTCCATAATGAATGTCGCTGCAAGACTCATCCACCTTACCAACCATTCAGTATCCTCCACCCTTTCCTGCCAAACTTTCCACTCACCCAACAAATAAAATTCAAAGTACTAACAATAATTTACAAAGCCATCCATAACTCTGCCCCCAGCTACATCACTAACCTAGTCCCAAAATACCAACCAAGCTGCTCTCTTCTGTCCTCCCAAGACCTCCTGCTCTCTAGCTCTCGTCACCTCCTCCCATGCTCGCCTCTAGGATTTCTCCAGAGCTTCTCCCATCCTTTAGAACTCCCTAAAACTCCCCAATCTGTCAGACTGTCCCCTAATCTATCCATCTTAGACGATCCCTGAAAACCCTTCTCTTTAAAGAAGCCTATCCGGCTTCTAAACTAATAATGTTTTACTTCCTACATCAGCTCATCCCCCACAGCTATTACCTTTTGTATCAGTTGACCCTCCCTTTTTAGATTGTAAGCTCTAGTGAGCAGGGCCCTCCGATTCCTCTTGTACCAAATTGTAATGTCTGCCTTTATTTTGTCAAGTGCTGCGAAAACTGTTGACGCTATATAAAACCTGTATTATAATGAATGAGGGCTAAAGGCCAGTTTACAACAAAAAAACACAGTAAATATATGGGCATATCAGTTCTGCAATGGTAACTGGATTGCTTTCAAACTGATCTGTAGGTGCAGTGCACCTGCGGGTTCCCTGCACTGAGCCACAGACTTCTATTATAATAGAAGTCTAAGGTGAAGTGCAGCTTACCCATGGGTGCACTGCACCTGGGATGCAGGTAAACTGCAGTGCAAGCAGCCTTACACCCCTTTTCACATGATCGCTCTGATCGGGTCTGCGTGTCAGTTTTTCACGTGGAACCAATCGGATCCTCCATTCAACTATACAGAGCAGCAGATGTAAATGTCTTTATACCCGTCTACCTCCAATCTGCTATTAAAAAAAAAAAAACACAGGACACGTAGAGTGGGCTGTGTCTGACACAGACTTGTGGCCTGCAACTGGTTACCAAGTGGCCCTTACTCAAAAAAGTGTGGCACCCCGACCAGGGCCATCTTTAACACAGGGCAAAAAGGGCAGCTGCCCCAGGCCCAGTCATTGTTGGGGGGGGGGGGGGTCCCCAAAACAGCCATCTCTTGAGCCCTGCAGTGTCCCCAAATAGTTGATAAGTGTATTCGGGAGGGCCCAAGAGTAGGTTTGCCCAAGGCCCAATCAACATTAACAACGGCCCTGCTCTGACCTACACTCTACATAACATTCACACAAATGTCACATGCAGACAACTTTGGACACAGGATCTTGGCGCCAGCAAGATCCTGTGTAAATCAGTACGTCAATCTGAATGGGCCAATAGGGAACTTTCAGAGACCCAGTAACCAAACCAATTTACCAGAGAATTCTCAGCCGGATTCATTCACCTACAATAAATCGGGTATTTTAGTTAAGGTAAACACCAAGAAGGTGGTTGGTAACCACTCAGCCCAGTTCAGCAATATATAAATGCTGCAGAATATACATTAAAAAAAGAGATTTGACACCTTGTTGAGTTCATTTATATTTAATTCACAGAATTTTAAAATCTTGACATCAAAAAATCGTAATATCTGCTTCTAGTGCATGTCTTCATCTGACCTTTCACAAGTACAAATACATTTACAGTATCGAATCAACACAAGATATGCTGAATGCATGCCTGGGTCATTGTGTTGCATGGAGCACCAAGGAATGATCGTTACAGGTTGTGCTATAGATTGCAACACCAATTTTTGGACTGTGAAAATACAGTACATAAATGTACCACTCCATAGAACATATGCAAATTCCTTGCATAGGACTTAATAGATGAGGCCATACAACTTAGAAAAAGGTAGGTATAGACCAGAAAACACTACAGCAATCTAAAGTGGGGTGGATTATAAAACGACCAAAGCAAGGGAGACAAGTATTGATAAAATAGTAGTATTCTTTATTATACAAATGTTAAAGCAAAAATAATACACAGTAAAAGTTCCAAGGGGCTTGTCCAAAAAATTTAAGGTGTTACGCTCTTCACAAGCTTGCTATTCTACTGCTTGGGTCCTGAGGAATCCATCCTGGTGAAACACGTTGACCATACAGACTGCAGGCTAAAGATACATGGTATGTATACACATAGGTATAGCTGCATAACATGCATCTTTAGCCTGTGGTCTGTATGGGCAATGTGTTTGGCTTCCTCAGGACCCAAGCAGGAGAATAACAGGCTTTCGAAGGGCGCAACACCCTAAATTTTTTGGATGAGCCACTTGGAACTTTTACTGTGTATTCTTTTTGTTTTAAAATTTGTATGATAAAGAATAACACTATTTTATCAATACTTGTCTCCCTTGCAATGGCTGCTATAATCTGCCTCCCCCCCCTTTAGGTTGCTGGAGTGTTTTCAGTTCTATACCTACTTTTTTTTCTATATGCAAATCCATATCAAGCCATGCAATAACCTGCATTAGAATCACCCTTAAAGTAAACCCTGCATCGATGCATTACTCTTGCGTAGGCGAGCATAGCAAGAACATAGATCCATTTGCACTTCCCTTTTAATGGTCTTTAGGAGTGCCTGAGGCATTCCCTTATGCTAGGCAGAACTCAGTCACCAACCGAAAGTGAGGACTAGGGTGTTGGGAATGTCAATCACAAAGTGGACTCACAAATTGGAGCAACAAAAGGCCTTGGTAGGCCAACCAGCGTTCATACCAAGATTGTAAAACGTATGTGGCCTATTGCCCTATTACTTTATTTAAAGCTCTACTCCTGCCATAACTATTTATAGAAATTCACATTAGGTTGTTTTGGTCATCTATGTCCATGTTCTGACCATAAGTTAAAACATAAAATCTCTCCAATGGAGATACCAAAGAATGCTGCTGTTACAGGCAATACAAATGGTCTTGTTTTAAACCCCTTAGGCAAAGTGGCACATTGCCCTTATTGTGTGTGTGGAAGGTATTAAGTACAAAGGCATTAGGTACGAGAAGGTAACCTATTGATGACTATGGTCATCACTAGATCTTTGTGTGACAAGCCTTTATTCACACCACCAATTCCTACCAAATATCGAATGTGGTCTTAAACATTATGCTAGCATAGAAGATGGCTACCTTCACAAAGGCAGTAAGTTTCCGTGGTATGAATTGTCAAGTGTGGTTCTTGGACTACTGAAACCTTAACCCAAAAAGTGTCCCAACTTCAGTTTTAAAAAGATGGCATACGGAAGATTACGAGGCAAACACTACACGCATTATGAAACAAACTTTACTTTTCAGGGCATTAACATACAGAGAATCAGCATGTGTACTTTGTGGGTCAGAATATCACTTCTCTCGAAGGCTGGCCATAGGAAGGGGCTGAAAGAGAAAAATCTATGGATTTCCCACCCCTATCAAAAGTGTGTGGATGGATGGATCTCCCATTGCCAACTACTGTATACAGACAGCTGTCAGCGCGCTCGAACAACAACCGCAGCTAATTGACCGCAGTTACTGTTCAGCCGACAAATTTCCCACCCAACTCATTCAAATTTCAGGTTGAAGGATGTCAGGCAGAGTGGTGCTGACAGGGCCACCCATTGCTCAGATACTTAGGAAGCAGCTGTCATTTGTTCCATGTATGACCAACTTAAGGTTTTGCACAAAGATCCAGCTTGTATAAGAGAATTCTGTACAAAAAGTTTATAGACCATTTGTAAAACTTTCAAAAAGCTTTGGCAAAGCCTTTAAAAGCACCTCATTCAGCTCAAGTTTGGGGCTGTTAAAAATAGAAGTCTAGGACCTCCTTAGGACCCCTGAGAGTTGCAAGAAAAGGGAGCCCTTATCTGAAATTAGTGGAGATGGACTTAAAGGAAACCCATGGGCTGCCATTGTTGACCGCTTCTGAAAATGCTACCGGTAGAAGCCTAGCTGTCATACCAAACCTATTGCTTTGAGTCATTGAAGTTTGAAAAACATATGCAGGAAAAGAGTTACGCCTTTCCAACATACTTATTCCAGATTAATGACTCAACGTAGTGGAAAAAGGAGACTTTCATAAAATTGTCAACAATTTGCATTGCAATATTTCTTGCCTAACAGGTTTACATGAATACGTTATCCCACTCTTTATCAGTTTACATCTCTTTTTGGAGTAATGACATTATAAATAAAGGCAGGGCAGTACAACATAGAACTGGCCTATTTTTTTGTACCAGGGCTCAGACTATGGCATTCCCTGACTTGCTAAGAATATTGAATGAAATTTAGCTTTTGTAAAGACTTACAGAATGGCTCTGGTTGGCCCAACTGAATCAAAAATTCAGCGGAGTTGGTTGGGCTCTGAATGCACATATACTATACTCCGAAAGTGCTGAGGAACTGCAAGTAATAGAAGTTAGTTCAGGGCTTGAGGAATCTCCGGAGTCAGGTATATGAGTCTACATAGATAACTTAATATGGTTGACAACAGAAGCACATGTTCCTTGGCTTGCTGCCTAGATTTGACTTGCAACCCATTCACACTTGTGTAACTTTGGAAATTAAAGTTGGATGCAAGTCGTATCCCATGTTCTCCAATGATAACCATTCATAAATGTGCGACTTCAAAGTAGTTCATGCACTACTTTGGTCTGACTTTAATGCAACTTGAGGGCCATAGACGTCAACTGTAACCCTGAAAAGTTGCATAAAAGGTCATACCTGAATGTTTTACATACAACAGTGGATCAAGTTACTTCTAAGTTGCAGCCATCCAAAGTCGTGCAACTTTGGAGTCGTACAAGTGTGATGAGGTCCATCAGTCACCTCTAAGTTGCAGCCATCCAAAGTCTTGCAACTTTGGAGTCGTACAAGTGTGATGAGGTCCATCAGAATTTTATGCACCCTCATGATTACATGAGTCAAAGATTAAACAGACCAGCGATAAATCAGTAAATCTAAATAGCTTTTGATTGCTCTGTGGTAGGGCAATATTAAACATGATAGGAAATCAACATCAGTAATAAATAAACATTTGCTAATAAACAGTCAGGACTATATAATGAAATAAAAGGAAAACAGACAAGAAAGTTCTGTGGCCATCAAAAAAAAAAAAAAAAAAACAGAATGTGCAGTATATTCACGTTGATTGTCACCTCCAAAATGGCTGGCACAGATGAAGAGACGACACACCAATTTTACAAAAAAGAACATTAAAAAAAAAAAAAAAAAAAAAAAATCAGTGGTTCAACCCAACCAAAAATGGTTGATAGATGTCAAAACGCGACATCATTTGGCAAGGAAAAAATCACCTTCACTTTATCCAGGTCATTCAACTCTTGTTCTCTGGTCCACATACGTAGCAATTTGAGAACAAAGTCATCTCTGGAATGTACATCAGTGGTTCACAAGAGGTGAAAACAAGCTATCTTCACAGAAAAGGGTCTTTGGTGTACATGTGACCTTCTCTCCAATAAAAGAAAAGCAGCAGGCACTTTTGGCTAAGGGGTGAAAGAAGGAGAGAAACTTCATATCTGTGCATTCAATTATTGATAAATTTGGGGGAGAGGGATCATTTTTGTAGTAAAAAGCCATCAACGTGTTTAAAATTGTCCTCACGGAGAAGCTCCAGTGATCCCCGTCCCAAGGCTCAGTAGGAAGGTGGACCTGTTTTGTCTTTGAGATGTTCTTACAAAGTCCTTTTTTTGAGATGATGGCAATGAAATTCAGTAGTGTTAATTGGGGAAAGAACATTTATTTAGCATTAAATCCCCAGGAAAAGGATCCGAGGGAAAAGCAGCCTTGCGTCTAGTCCTAGGTCAATCCGCTTTGTGGTGATTGTTATGCAATGAATGACCATTGGACACGGACCCATTCTTGGAAGGTTCCTCGTCTTCTTCATCTGGAATATCGGTTTCATCTCGGTCACTTCTCGCATCCTCCTCCAACTGGAAGACAAGATGGAGGGAGATTTTTAAATCAAGTAAACCACAACACGGTTATGGACAACAAAGACAAGATATTATGATTCTTAGGAGACATTTACATCAAAGGACTATATCATTCTACCAATAAAAGTACAGATTATATATAAAATATATAAATATAATATAAATATGAATTATAAAAAAGGAGCTGTATAGCACAAATGACCTTTTAATGACAAGATGGTGAGCTTCGCGTTCACCTTTCAGGAACATTTTTAGAAAATCCCCCTATGCAACTGTACATCTAATGAACTGGACATAACATAGCTCCTCTGGTTGGAAATGGTGAAGGTCCTCTCCTTACAGATAAAGTTTTTTGGGCCCTCGCCAGAAAAAAAACAAAAAACAAAACACTGGCCCATTATTCCCTTCCCTCCTGCGATTTGCAGGGCGGGCTGAATTTCACAATAGTGCACCCCCTAGTGCAGGGATCCTCAAACTACGGCCCTCCAGCTGTTGTGAAACTACACATCCCATGAGGCATTGTAAAACTCTGACATTCACAGACATGACCGGGCATGATGGGAATTGTAGTTCCTGAACAACTGGAGGGCCATAGTTTGAAGACCCATGCCCTAGTGGCTGCTCCACACCATTCAAACTGTGCAAGTGTGCACTGTGTCCTCTACTGGCTCCAGCCTACCTTTCTAGTGGCTGGTTCCGGCTGTTTAAACTCCGTTGTGCATGTGTAGTCCCGCTTAGCTAGAGCTGGAGCACTGTGCATGGAGTTTGAATGGCCAAGAATAGTGGATACTATTCTAGGCTTGAGTTGGGAGACGCACTGCACACGCATGAGCAATTTGAACGCTAGTGGTGCATTATTGTGAAAGTCAGCCCATCCAAATGGCAGGAGGGAGAGGAATGAAGGGCCCAAAGCAGCTGCATCTATAATGGAGGGACCTTCACCATTTCCAACAGGAGGAGCTATGGGCATATACTATTCAATGGCTGTAGAGTTGCATTGGGGATATTCTGCAAATCTCCCTGAAAGGAGAACTCTACAGGCTCCTTGGTTAAATGCCAATATAGTTTTTTTATTTTGTACACTTTTACATGCCCCCTTTTAGTCACGTGCACCTACTTTTCTTTTAAGGGAACGCTCTGGTGTCTGTATTGAGTAACTTTTTTTTCCTTTTTGGGAACCTAAAGTGCTTTGAACTGCAGTGAGTAATGATAGGCCAGGTCTCACTATGCTACATAAGGGCCAATACAATATGGGCATACTTCTGGCCAAACATCTGCAAACACTCATCCAAATTCAGGTCCATAAAGACATGGTTGAATGTGTTTGATGTAGATGAACCCAAGCGTATTGCAAAGGAAACCATTGGAATTAATTGCATGCATGTAGATCTTCTTGTCCATCATCAGTATCCAACCTCACAAATGCTCTAAAAGGCTATATGGGCACAAAAGACACACCCCGAAATCTTGTGGAAAGTCTTCCCAGAAGGGGTGGAGGCCATTTTAACTACAAATGACAGGTCATGTCCGAATGAATGACCATGGTTTTGGCTTGGAATCCCCAACAAACTTATATAGGTGTGATGGTCAGATGCCCACAAACTTTTAGTCATGTAAAGTATGTACGCAAGTCAAAACACACAGCAGATCCACCCATCACACAGACTGCCTGCAGAAAACTACATTAGGGGGGTAGCGACAAGACCAGTCACCCTACACAACGAGTGAGAGCAGTAGTGACCGGTAGACATGTGCGTTTCATTCCGAATCGAAATTCGGACAAAATTTGTGTTAATCAGAGATCAGGATGCACACGAATTTCCAAATCACAATAGTAAAGAATATAATTTATTTCAGATTTACTCATAACAAAATTATTATCCGAATTTGAATTTAAAAATGAGTCTGAAATGGAAACCTATTGCAATACAGTACAGTATTAAAAATTAAATGACGATTCTTACTTGGGCTGCTTAAGACCCCTTTCACATTGGGGCACTTTTCAGGCATTTTGGCATTAAAAATAGCGCCTCTAAAGCCATCCCAGTGTGAAAGCTCGACTGCTTTCACACTGGGGGAGTGCGCTTGCAGGACAGTGAAAAAACCCCTGCAAGTAGCATCTTCGGGGCGGTGTATATAGTGATCCCAATACGCCCTGCCCATTAGAATGAATGGGCAGCTCTGCCAAAAGTTGGGATTAAAAGCGCCCTGCTGGAGGCCGAAAAGCGCAGCTATAACAGCGGCAAAGCGTCGCTAAAACTAGCAGCACTGCCCCAGTGTGAAATGGGTCTTATAGAAAAGAATAAAACTGAATATAATAGACTAGAAAATAAAATAGAATAGAAGACTAGAAAATAAGAGAATAGAAAGAATAGAATATAGCAGTCTAAGTTTGAATTTTGAATAGAATTGAATCAAAAAAAGAATATAGCTGCCTTCTGAAAGAATCAAATAAAAAAAAAAAAAGAAGAATACAGCTGTCCTCCGAAATCTGAGTAGAATAAAATAGAAATAACAAAGCGGTCTTCCGAAATTTGAATATCAATTTAGAATAGGAAAGAATGAAATAGAATATAGCCATCTTCTGAAATTTGAATAGAATAAAATAGAAAATATAGCCATCCTCCAAAATTAAAAAAATTAGAAAAGAATAGAACAGACTAAAAAAAGAATAGAACAGAAAAAAAAAAACTAGACTAGAATACAGCCATCTTCTGAGATTTGAAATTCAAATTTTGAATAGAATCAAAAAGAAAGAATGTAGACGTCTTCTGAAATTCAAATACAGTCGGTTTCCGAGATTTGAATAGAATAAAATGCAAAGAATATAGCGGTCTGCTGAATTTCAAACTTTGGATTTCAATTTAGAATAGAATGGGATAGCAGAAATATAGCCGTCTTCCAAAATTTGATTAGAATAAAATAAAAAAAAACATGGTGGTCTTCCAAAATTCAAAAAGAATAGAATAAAACAATAGAAGAGAAGAGAATAGAAAATAAAAGAACAGAATAAAAGTGAAAGAATATAGCCGTCTTCTGAAATGTTCTATTCAAATTCGAAATCATTGGAAAAATGTGAATACGGTTGAAAAAGAATAAACAAAACTAAAAGCGAAATTTGTTACAAATGCAACAAAACAAAATTAGTAACTTAACAAATTGATCCAAAAACGATCCGAAACGACACTAAACAAATGTCTAGTGAGCGATTTTTATTACATGAAGCTCCTGCACACAGGGAAAGTCTCACACTGGATCTCTATATAGATCTGGAATGAATACACAAAGCACACAAAGAATGATGGAAGAATACACATGGCTCTTTTATTTCAGACAATATTTGCTGATCCCGGAGTTCAGCCTTATAATATCTTACAAGTGTAAACATGCACCCAAATGACTCCTACAGTCTGAGATGTTGTGTTAAAGTGGAAGTAAACTCCCCTATCGTTTTCAGCCAAGGAAGCTGCCATCTTTGCCTCCGTTTAATCTTCAACTGCTATGGTGCTGCACATGTGATTCGTTATGACACCAGCCATTGGATGGTTTGATCGTTTGGCTGAGAGCACATCCAATATGAACTTAGCATTCCCGGCATGCCTTTTTTTTTTTTTTTTTTTTTTTAACTGTTTAAATCGATGGGTTTACTTCCACTTTAAGTGTTTTATGGCCGATTTTCATACTACATATGCAGATCCTGCTTCCTGGTCATGTCCTCGTGATTACTTTGTGTCTACCATGAGTGACAACTTCAGTCTCCAATGAGACAAAACATCCACAGACCATGTGTTCTTTGCTAGCCTCTAGGCCAGGGATGGCGAACCTTGGCACCCCAGATGTTTTGGAACTATATTTCCCATGATGCTCAACTACACTGCAGAGTGCATGAGAATCATGGGAAATTAAGTTCCAAATCATCTGGGGTGCCAAGGTTCGCCATCACTGCTCTAGGCTTTAGAAGTTATTTGGGGGGGGCAGCACTTCAAGACATTTTCTTTTCACTCAAAACATGATGCTTTGGTAAGACAGACCAATTTTGCATCAGTTGTACACTATTACCAGGTTGCTTTAAGAAAGAAATCATGATTTGTCCTACCTTGCCCGTCAGGAACTTGTGTGCCATGCCGAGAATGAGATAAGCCCAAAAAATGTGCAAACACTGCAGGACCCACAGCATGACGTTGAAGAAATAGTATCCGAAAAATGGTGCGTAAATCTCTAAAGGGTAGACCCAGGTGCAGTGCAGGATCCTGCAAAAAAGGACAATTCACTTTCAGTCTTACTATAGGGTTTAAAGGTTGTACAGTCAATCACCTATGCGAGAAGGCTTCCCCAACATTCCCTGTATTCCATGCTACATAATAGTTCTGCAACCTCCCACTAATGTATATGGCAAATGTAGGAGGCGGTGCTGGAATCAGGGAACACACTAATGGCTGGTTGCTAAAAGCGATCCACTTTGCATTCTAACAGGTTTTACTTTAAAAAGGTCCACTGCAAATGGATATTTCAGTTTTAGACTTTGTGTATGTTCGTGTAGAGTCAAAAAGGTGAAGCAGTTGGTCAGCAGTCATAACATTACTAAAGAAGACCCACTGACCACCAATGTAAAAAGCATTCTCCCCAATGACCACCAAAGTAAGGAACATTCTTCCCACTGCCCACCAATTTATGGGTTATTTTTTTACTCTGACCACCAATGTAAGGAACATTCTTTCCACTACCCACCAATGTGGCTGGGTTCACACATATGCGACTTGAATGCGGATTTCCCTGCATCCAATTCACATGACAGGCAAGTGTGACCGGCTCTCAATGGTGCCGTTTCACACATGTCCGGGGCGGCCATGGTCCAGACTGAAAAAGGGTCCAGTGTGTGGGTCCAGTTCAGGTGCGAGCCTGACCCCAGGCACGAACCTGCAGCCGCATATCTGTGAACCCAGCCTGTAATTCCTCCTATTGTCCACCAATGTAAGGGGCACTCTTCCCACTGTCCACCAATGTAAGGGGCACTCTTCCCACTGTCCACCAATGTAAGGGGCACTCTTCCCACTGAACACCAATGTGAGGACTACTCTTTCCAATGATCACCAATGTAAGGAGCATTCTTTCCAATGACTACCAATGTAAGGAACATTCTTCTCACTGATCTCAAATGTAAGGAGCATTCTTCCCAATAACCTCCGAATAATTGTCTTTAGCATAGTCTCCCCCCAGACCTAAAATTTACTTCAAGGGTTCCTTTGGGTAAAAGGTTGAGAAAGCCGGCAATACGGTGTCGCAGACAGTCTGCTGGGGCTGCTGTCATTTCACCCAACATGGCGGCACCCAGCATCAGTTTCAGGGATTTTGGATGTCTACACATAAGGGAGGTTTTCACAAGTAAATAACATATGTTAAATGTATATCTAATCTTATTGGAACATTTTTGTTGAAATAAATGCTCATGCATCAGGGGCTCCAAGTTATAGTTAAAGAAGAATTACAGAAAAAACTTTAAACATGTTTTGGATGTAGTGGAGAGGGATTAAAATCACCTGTCAGGTTGTTATTGCTGTCTGTGTCCCCGTTAGGGAGATTTACCCTATTTGTCCCGTTTACCATTATTACCAAAAGTGAAAGAAAACCCCAAGTTTGGGGTTGACACCAGAACAGTAATATAGGGAAAATCTTCCAATAGGGACACTAGTTCTAGTGACCTTGGTGACACCTTGGGATTCTCTCACTTCCTGTTGTGGCTATGGGACAGGAAGTGAAGGGAAATATCCTCCAATGGGACATAGATGGCAAAAAGAAAATGGACAGAAGTTATAACCTTCTCTTACTCTATCTAAAAGAAGTTTGTTTTTGTTTTTTTGTTCCACCAGGCCTCATGTCCATTTTTACCCAAGCAAGAATGACATGATGCTTGGTCCAGCAGCCTTCTGGCTATCCATTTCAGATATCCCTGGAGGAATCAACGTCCATACAGCAGCTGAAGGAGTATGACCTGGCAGAACGTCATCAGGTGGCATGCTGCAAGAATCCAGAAAAGACATCTGGCCCCGGATGATATACGGTAGGAATATGGTGGTGCGGAACCCAGCAGATCACAGCAGGACAACACCAAATTCGCTGGTCATGAAAATATGGCATTTGACCATAACCAAAATAAAATAAAAAAAGACAGGAGGGGGGTGTGGGTTGTGTTTCAATCAGACAAGGGCATCAACTTTGTTTGGAAGTGTATTAAGTTATTGAAAACAAGAAATCCTGGGCAGCCCAAGAAAGTCCTAGAGCAGTGTTTTTCAACCGGGGTGCAACAAGGAGTTCCCAGGGGTTCTGCAGCAGCAGCCCAATTTGAGCAATCCTCTGTTAACTCCTGAGATGTACAGAGATGGCAGAGAACTCAGCCCGCACCTCCTCCTGTCTCTTGCCTCCGCTCCGTATTACTGCCGCCAAACAGAAAGCCAAGCTAGCTGATAGCCCATGTCCTACAACCAATGATGTAATTGGTTGCTAAGGACATGTCAGGCGGCCTTGCTTGGCTTTCTGTTTTGCCCGCAATAATACAGAGAAGAGAAGAAAGCCGGGAGGAGGTGCAGTCTGTGCTCTCGGCCTCCTTTGTACACAGTTAACAGTGCTCTCCTCCCTCCGCTTTCTCAGAAGTTAACAGAAGATCAGGCTCAGATCAGAATGTACAGGAGGGAGGAGAAGAGCTTGGAAGGGGGAGGGGGGAGCACAATACACACTTTTTGGCTGTCTCCTCCTCTGCATACCAGGTGCAGTAGCGCATGCAGAATTGCGTGTTTTCCAGTACCACACAAAAACGTGCTGCCTTTTTCAGAAGTGCGTGGGTGCCATCAATCCTTAATGACACCCCTTGGATGCACCTTCTGGTGTGAACGAGCCCCCAAACTGGTGTGAATGTGCGCAATTCTAAAGGGTGCCTTGACGGAAAAAAAAAAAGAAAAACAAACACTGTCCTAGAGTATGTGACATGCCATGAGTTTTATTCTTGATTTTCAAAGACTTGAGCATCCCGTTAACCACCAGCAGAGACTAGCGTTAGGCAATGAACATTTACTCACCAGAAAGGAAGAATGATGATCCTTGTAATGATGAACACTAAAGCAAACACCACAAATATATTGTTGCAGGTGTCTATCCATCCGGCATAGTTAAACATCTTGGCAGACTAGAGGTAAAACAAGCAGAACAGTAATTAATTAAAAAGTATACATTTGTGCATTGTAGGAGGACCTTTATTCTTCCTTCGCCTAAATCCGGCCATAGACGGTGTGATTTTCTTTCCTGAAACCACCCGCCGGGGGGGGGGGGCTGGGGGCAGGGGGAACCGTCCCAGCCTGGAGAACACACAGTGATTATTGCTAGCGGCACGAAAAATCCGACAGGCTGGTTGTATCTAAGTTGATAGATCAATTTGCATACAATAAGCCTGCCCATACATGGGCATCATACAGTAAATCAGCAGAGACCGGTTGAGACTTGAACGGTCCTATGGCTGGCTTAAAGCTACCCATAGGCTCCACATGTCCAACTGGCTGGAGAAAAAACCTCAAGCTTATGTCCTACTCTACTCTTTAGTTTAAAGGCCTGTGTCATTGGGCTTGGTTGGATGACATCTATTTGAGATACTTCCGAGATCATTAAAAATCCACTGACGGGTCTATCTGACCAGAAATTGACTTGCATTTAAACTTCAACCAAGTTTTGCATTCCCATTGACTTTTATGGAAAGGCAAAACCAAATTTAAGTGAGCAGAAGCCCGCTGCCACAGGAGAGCTGGAGCTATGGGGAACTGGAGATTTATGTGAAGCTATGGGGAACTGGAGATTTATGTGGAGCTATGGGGAACTGGAGATTTATGTGGAGCTATGGGGAACTGGAGATTTATGTGGAGCTATGGGGAACTGGAGATTTATGTGAAGCTATGGGGAACTGGAGATTTATGTGGAGCTATGGGGAACTGGAGATTTATGTGGAGCTATGGGGGCGCTGGAGCTATGGGGGCGCTGGAGCTATGGAGTTATGGGGGCACTATGGAGCAGCTGGAGCTATAGGGAGAGCTGAAGCTATGGAGGCGATATGAAGTAGATGGAGCTATAGGGAGAGCCGGAGCTATACGGAAGGCTGGAAGGTAGACGGCAACAAAGTGACAACTCCATCGCGGACTTTGGAAAACAATACCAAAAAGACTATTTTTCTATATTCTTTCTAGTTGAATGCATGCCTGCAGAACAATTGCCTAATGGCACTAAAAATGTTTTAGGTGACCACCCCCCACACAATAACCACTAAACTCATATCCTTAGGTAAGACATCTCACCTCCAAGAAGAAGTCCGAGGAATCATGAATGGCCATGACCAAAGTGCCCACTCTAATGTAATTTGCACACCATGAAAAGCTGATCAGAATAATAGTGGCCACGTGGTGGATGATCTGCTCCTTGAAGTCCTGCAGAACACAAAACAAGCCAATTTTACTCAGACGTAACACTACTACTACAGCTAATCACACAAATATACTGTAACAAGCTACAGAGCTTTGCCACAAAGACATATACGACACTAACAGTTTTTGGCACTTGATTATAGCTTTTTCTATATAAAATGCCCAATGCATATGTAAATTCAATAGGTAAGCCAGGAGAGCTGCACTTTATCAGTTTTATTGTTCTCAGCTATCTATGTAGAGGAGAATACAGGAAGGAGTATGTTGTAGTCCTAACAAACTTCCTTCCTACGGTAACAATGCTACAGTACGGTGATAGAGCATAGTTACCCTAGGACAAGAAGTGTGTGTTACTGACAGAATCACCAGGTTAAAATAAAGGCGAACAGCCTAGAAAAAGGAAAACAAATTCAGCCACCCCATCTAAATCAGGGAAGCTACAACATATGAATGAAATTTTTGTTCTTTGCTTTCGATACGCTTTAAAATCTGAAGTCACTTGGCTAAATACAGATGTGAAATATATATTAACTGCCAAATATATATAACCTGGCAAGATGTTGAAATTCTGTTCAGCCAGTCTTATGCTTACCTATGGATCCAAACTTTTAGGACACAATGTATGCATTAGGGATCTGTAAGGGTTGCAGTGAAGAACTCACGAATGGGTCAGATTACCAGCTATATTTACTCCAAGTGGCAACAGTGGAACTGGAAGTTGCAAGCTCTTTATATTTAACTGGAAGGACTAAAACTCACATGAGGTGTGAGCAACTGGTCAGAGATGATCCCTTAAAAGATGGGACCCAGACTCACTTGTGTTGTAAGCAGCTAGTCAGAGCAGATCCTTCACAGGAATGACCAAGGCCAAGGACCGAGAATCATTTGTGCTGTAAGCAGCTAGTCAGAGCAGATTCTTCACAGGAATGACCAAGGCCAAGGATTGAG
Source organism: Lithobates pipiens (assembly GCF_037356315.1). Classification (NCBI taxonomy): domain Eukaryota; kingdom Metazoa; phylum Chordata; class Amphibia; order Anura; family Ranidae; genus Lithobates; species Lithobates pipiens. Next base: position 54,518,638 of record NW_027507791.1, read on the forward strand.
AATCATTTGTACTGTAAGCAGCTAGTCAGAGCAGATCCTTCACAGGAATGACCAAGGCCAAGGACTGAGAATCATTTGTACTGTAAGCAGCTGGTCAGGGTGGATCCCTTACAATAAGAACTGAGGCTCATTTTTACTGTAAGAAGCTGGTCAGGGCGAATCCTTCACAGCAGGGATCTCCAGATTATGGCCCTCCAGCTGTTAAGGAACTATAAGTCCCATCATGAGGCATCTGCCTCTAGGAGTCATGCGTGTAACTGTCAGAATCGTGCATTCCCTCATGGGATTTGCAGTTCCTCAACATCTGGAGGTCCATAGTCTGGAGTTCCCTGCGTTACAGTAGGGACTGAAACTCATTTGTACTGTAAGTAGTTGGTCAGGCTAGAATGATCCCTCACAGGAATGACCAAGACTCATTTGTGACTGAAACTCAATTGTGCTGTAAGTAGCTGGTCAGGCCAGATAGATACCTCACAGGAATGACCAAAGACTCATTTGTGCTATAAGTAGCTAATCACGGTGGATCCCTTACAGGAAGGGCTGAAGCTCATTTGGGGTGGAAGCAGGTGATCAGGATGGATCTGTAGAGGAAGGGCTGAGACTCTGTTTTAAGTAGCTGGTCAGGACGGATCCCTCACAGGAATGACCAAGACAAATTTGTGCTGTAAGCAGCTGGTCAGGGTGGATGCCTTACGGGAAGGACTGAGACTTATTTGTGCTGTGGGCAAATGGTCAAGGCTGATCTCCACGCTGCTGTTCTAAATACTCACAGAAACAAGACAAGGGCAGCACCTCAGGAATTAAGAAAAATCTCACAATGTCTCTTAATACCTAGGGCAATGATGTACCTATCCCTTAGGATCACTTACCTTCCTCTTGACATCAAATGCCACTCTGAACAGGAGAGACCAGTAGAAGCCCAGTTCTATCATATAATACCAGTACTGTGAGGGTAGCATAGTCTGCGGACAGAAAATTGTGTACATTTTGCGTTTAGAGAAAACTCAACAAATCAGCACAGCATCAACATACTATAATACAACCCTTCCTGTTTTGTAAAAGAAAATAATCATTTATGTTTTCGCTACACAAAGACAGAGGTAATTTTTTTCTCTCTTCTCGGATTTGTTCCCCAGAGGTAATTGAGGAATCTACTTGTGCTGCTCCCTCTCCATAGATTTGGAAAGATCTTGTGCTATTGACCTTCGCAGACAATAAGCTTTTCTGAGTAAAGCCAATAAGGATAGCCTCCTAAATATGTATTGAAATAGTCTGTAGCTCCCATCTGCTGGCAGAAAATATATTTTAAAATTCACCCCCCCCCCCCCCCCCAAAATAAATAAATAAAATAATAATAAAAAATAAAAAAACTTTCTAAATATGCAAAAAACGAATACAAAACAAACCATTTATAATATAATCTATATACACACACACACAATATAATATTGTATGAATATATATATATTACACACACATGTATATACACACACACACACACAGATAAAGGTATCGGGATGCCTGCCTTTACACGCACATGAACTTTAATGGCATCCCAGTCTTAGTCCATAGGGATCAGTATTGAGTTGGCCCACCCTTTGTAGCTATAAGCCCTTGTACACACGGTCGGAGAATCTGTCGGAATGAGTCTTATCGGACCGTGTCGTCAGATAATCCGACTGTGTGTGGTCTGCATCGGACTGATTCCGTCCGAATCTCCGTCCGACCCAATTTTCCAACATGTTGGAAATATTTCCCGACCAACTGGGCCGGACGGACCTAATCCGATCATGTGTAGAGCATTCTCATCGGACCAAGTGCCACGCATGCTCAGATCAAATTCCTACATCAAAGCTATTGGCTACTGGCCTGAATGTAGTCCCATCGTAACGAAATTACGTCATCACGTTCTGAAAGATCGGATTTTTCGACAACTTAGTCCGACCGTGTGAATGCAACAGTTTCGGACACAATCCGTCGGATTAAATCCGACGGGCAAAATCCGACGGATTTGGTTGGCAAAATCTCAGACCGTCTGTACGTGGGCTAACAGCTTCAACTCTTCTGGGAAGGCCGTCCACAAGGTTTAGGAGTGTGTCTATGGGAATGTTTGACCATTCTTCCAGAAGTGCATTTGTAATGTCAGGCACTGATGTTGGACGAGAAGACCTGGCTCACAGTCTCCTCTGTAATTCATCCCAAAGGTGTTCTATCGGGCTGAGGTCAAGACAGGCCAGTCAAAGTTCCTCCGCCCCAAACTCTTCATTCATGTCCTTATGGACCTTGCTTTGTGCTCTGGTGCGCAGTCATGTTGGAACAGGAAAGGGCCATCCCAAAACTGTTCCCACAAAGTTGGGAGCATGAAATTGTCCAAAATGTCTTGGTATACTGATGTCTTAGGCTGGATTCACACCTATGCATTTTTATTGCTTTTTGCAGGATTTGCGCTACAGTCCATTCACCATGGTTTCCTATGGAACACGTTCTGTAGTGCAAATCTTCAAAAGGCACTAAAAATGCATAGGTGTGAATCCAGCCTTAAGCCCCATACACACCATCAGATTTTCTGCTGATTTTTGTCTTCAGATTTACCAAAACCATGTAGAGGAAAGAGTCTGCCTGATTGCATACAAATTGAAACTCCTAAGGTTTGACCTCATATTATATGGTTTTGTAAATCTGAAGGGAAAAAAAAAAAATAGCAGAAAATCTGATCGTGTGTATGGGGCTTCAGAGTTCCCTTCACTGGAACTAAGGGGCCAGGCCCAAACCCTGAAAGTCAACCTCATGCCATTATTCCCCTGTCCACCAAATAATTTGGAACAGAGCACAAAGCAAGGTCCATAAAGACATGGATGCAACCAGGGGACCCCTTCCATCTTATTAGACATTACGATTAGTAGGCTAAGTTGAGTAATAGGCCCCATTTTAAAATGTCATAGTTACCTGTTTAGGAAAATCCCTCCAAACTTCATGGAGATCATGGAACCAGGGCTTCTGTGGATGGAAAAACATTACACTGAATGAAAAGGACACAAAAATATAATATAATATAATATAATATAATATAATATAATATATATATATATATATATATATATATATATATATATATATATATATATATATATATATATATATATATATATATATATTACATACATTCATACACACACACATACACACACCTTGCATTTCCTATGACACATACAGCAAATGTCTAAGGCCCATACACACGACCCGAGAATCAGACGGAAAAAAAAAAAAAACGCTTTTGAATTCGATTGTACGATAATCTGATCATTAGTACACAGCTTTCGTCCGAAATTATTGGAAGGGACAAAACATGAAAAATGTTGTTGTATGATACCAGATCTTGCGATTTTTGTTTAACCTAGCGGGCACTTTTACCTCCCTTCCTGCCCAGGCCAATTTTCAGCTCTCAGCGCTGTCACACTTTGAATGACAATTGCGCGGTCATACAACACTGTACACATGACATTTTTATAATTTTCTTTCCCCAAATAGAGCTTTTTGGTTGTATTTAATCACTGTTGTTTTTTTTATATTTTTTGCTAAGTGATGGAGGCGGCACTGAAGGGCAACGATTAGGTGGCACAAATATGCCGCACTAATGGGCACAGATAGGTGGCAATGATATGCAGCACTAATAAGTGGCACTGGTGGGCAAAGATAGGTGGCACTGACTGGCATCACTGGTGGGCACTGATCGTTGTCACTGATGGGCACTGCTGGGGCTGCACTTATAACCAGTGCCCCGATTACCTGTACAGTCTCCCTTGCAAGGAGATGCTGCCAATTGGCTCTCCTCACCTCACACTAAGTAAGTGTAAAGCCTCGTACACACGGTACGATTGTCGGCAGGGGATTGTCTGTTTGTTGACAGACTGTTGTCCTAGAACAGTGATGGCGAACCTTGGCACCCCAGATGTTTTGGAACTACATTTTCCATGATGCTCATGCACTCTGCAGTGTAGTGGAGCATCATGGGAAATGTAGTTCCAAAACATCTGGAGCGCCAAGGTTCACCATCACTGTCCTAGAATCTTACCGTTAGTATGCTCCTTTTGATAATTGTTGTCCAGCTTTCTGCCAACAAATGTCGGGTAAATTTTCGGCGGACAACAGTTTGACGCCAGATTTTCGTTTGGTCAGTACACAAGTCCGTCACACAAAAGTCAAAGTAAAAACACGCATTCTCGGAATCAATGCTCGCCAAACAAGAAATTAGCAAAAGGGGCCCAAAGGGTGGCGCTCAAGAGCTGAAATTCCTCATAGCGCGTCAATACGTTCATGTTTGTGGCACGACAATTGTGTACCGTTAGTATACAAGACAAGATCCTAGCATATGCCTTTTTGACAAAAATCAGACGCTCGGTTGGCCAACAATCGTACCGTGCGTACGAAGCTTAAAGGCAAGGAGAGCAGATAATTGGTATTTCGGGGTTTACACGTGATCGGCCACGATTGGACACAGCCCATCGCATGGGTAAAGAACTGCGTCATCGGCTCTTCACTGAGATCGGGGGCGTGCTGTGTCCCTAGGTGCACGAAAGCGGCGACGCTTGGGCGCTGGTTGCCCCAGAACGAGAGTACAGTACAGTTTTCATCCAAAAATAAAATACAGATGCAATATATTACATTCAAATTTTTATACTTTAGAAACCTCTTCTTTTTTAATACAAGTCTAACATGGAAAAAACAAACAAAAAACAGATAATCATTTGTCCGATGAACTCATCTTGTGTACCAGGCTTTAAAAAAAAAAGGTACTAAATATATTCCAAAGCGAAAAATTCAAACAATGGGTACAGCGCCTCTGCAGTAATGACGCGACTTCCCCATAAGAAAACAGATATTCAATATTCATGGAGGCTGTTCTACATTAAATGAGAACCACCATCTAAATATGTATTCATGAATACGACAATAAAATTTTTTATTTTTTTTATGACATGCCATAAAGACAAATGTGTAGGTTATTGCAGAGCGGTCCCAAATGGTGTCCAGTTTCAAAGACTCTGATAAGAATTGTCTGAGTTCCTCCAAGGCAACCAGATTCTGTCCCTATTATCGTCCAATAAACATCTGAATCCAGCTTTATGTAGACCGCTCTGATTTCAGACATTTAAAAAAAAAGAAAAAAAAAAGAAAAAAACCCAACAATGCTTCATAGCTTTAGGTTTTTTAGATATGAATAACAAAATAAAAACATTAAAAGTGAGGCAGACATTTACTGTTGACCAAATCAGAGGTGCTGGACTTAATGACTATCCTCTTATGCACGCTGATGGCAGCTCTTGCCAACTTGACCTCGGCCGCTCGGAGGACAGCAGTGGAGCGGTTGATCCCACTGGATGAGAACCTCCCAACTTAAGAAGTTTTGGGTGAACAAACGGAAGAGGACACCAAACGACCAGCTCAAAAGTGCATACATCTTTATTCTTGGCAGTATATTGACAACAACAAGAAAATGTAGTAGCAACACATTTTGAGGCCAAAGGCTCTTCCTTCATTACGGCTTGGGCTAGGGTTGAACATAGACAAATGTGCAAATCTCAAAAGCTGTGTAATGGCAATGGCCACTGAGCTCTTCACTTATGCCCATTTTCAGATTAGGATCCCTTTTTTATTAAATTATTTAAGAAGATTACATCACAGTCCATACAGGATGCCAGCAACCCTAGGCAAGCCACAAAGAAGGGGATCCTTTGGCCCCTGAAATGCGTCGACTACTGCATTTCTCTTGGTTGTCACTATATATGTCAAGAATAAAGATATTTTGGCTTTTAATTTGATAAATATTCCTTCTATTCACCCACTTACTGTTGATGAACAGATATAAAAAAGGCCCAAAAAAGGGCAACAATTCATCCTCCACTAAAGATCACTGTTCAGTGATAAACAAGCCACTTTCAAATGCAAATGTTAAATTTCCATTGTGGGGATGGGGGGGTGGAGTGACCATCATCTCTAGGTTGAGATGAGATCATTGAGAGCATTCTCCCATGTAGTTCTGGGCCGATTCCTTACCGTTGTCATGATCATTTCAACTCCATGAGACAAGATCTTCAGGGCCGTCTTTAAGGCAGGACAACAGGGGCAGCTGCTCTGGGCCCTGTCATTGTTGTGGGGCCCAAAGTAGCTGCCTCATACTTGCCAACTATCCCAGTTTAAATTCCCTTGTCCCTTGAAGTTTATTCCTGTGCTGTGTCCCGATATCTCAGTGTGAAGTGCTGCTACTAATGCTACCCAGCCCTACCATATTGTTGTGTACGGGTGACTCACCTGCAGACCCTGTGTTTACATGTAAATAACCGGCATTCATATCAGCAGCATTCATAAGTAAATAGTTGCGGCCGGCAGCATTGATATGTATACAAGGGTGGCATTCATATGTATATCATGTCCCCCTGCAGTGAGGAGATGATGTGCTGTAACCTTTAGCAACCAGTGAGCAGTAATACTGTACAGTAATCTCTAGCAACCAATTAACAAGCAGAAATCATTTGCTCTAACCTCTAGCAACTAATCAGTGAGCCGGAATGTGTGCTGTAACCTCTAGTAACCAGTCAGTAAGCAGTAATGATACGCTGTAGCCGCTGGCAACCAATTGCAATTGCTGCCTGATCTGATAAAGTTAATTGATTTTAAGTCTAGCTGCTATTTATTGTATGTCTCAGAGCAAGTGGAGAGTGCCCCCCCCCCCCTCCCCCCCCCCCCCAGAACAATTTTGCCCAGGGTCCAATCCATATTAAAGACGGCCCTGAAGATCTTGCATGTGGCCCCAGACCGAGGGAGACTGGCGCACCAATTGTTGTCACCCTCTCACCAAGCTGCTTGGCGATGGTCTTGTAGCAAATTCCAGCCTTGTGTAGGTCTACAATCTTGTCCCCAACATCCTTGGACAGCTCTTTGGTCTTGGCCATGGTGGAAAGACTATAATCTGATTGCTTCTGTGGACAGATGTCTTCTATACAAGAAACAAACCAAGATTAGGAGCACTCCCTTTAAGAGTGCTCCTAAACTCAGCTTGTTACCTGTATAGAAGACACCTGGTACCCAGAAATCTTGCTTAAAAAAAAAAAAAAAAAAAAAAAAAAAAAAAAGCTTATCTGTAGTTGGGCTGTAAAAAAGGCAGAACCCCCCCCCCCCCACTTAGCACTTATGTTGAAAACTTTCAGCAGGGCATTTGAATGACCCATCTAAATATGTAACAGACAACAAATTTGGGATAAGAAAAAAAAAAAAAAAAAAAGTTACTTACGTCTACAAGGACTGCAATGCCAGCAATGAAAGCAATAAGATAAAAGGTGAATCTCCAACTGTGAAAAGAACGTAGACATCTCAGAGCCGTCATATACACTACATGGACCATTATTAAACACTTGGTAGCAGAAAGCATCTGTTTTCTTACATCTACCTATTTGAGGTCACCTCGACGGGACGAATAGGAATCCTAATCATCCCGTCGAACAAATAAAATAATTAAAGCGGAGTTCCGGTGAATTTTTTTTTTCTTTTTTTAATTGATCCTAGCATTATTACAAATGAAATACAAAAACAATTATACAATGATCGATTTAGAAAAAATATAACATTTTTTACTCGAATATTTTCTGCCTCCGTTTGTGGCAGTTGCCATAATGATTGTGGGCTTGCGAAGCCCAATTGTGATTTCTTCCTGGATTCGTTTTGGAGAGGTGCATGCCATGGAGACTGCGCCTGGGAATGCCAATATACAGACTGCATTTGTCTAGGGCAGGGGTCTCCAAACTGTGGCCTACTATTGGAATTTATCTAGCCCACGGCCAACGTGCACAGTTTCCACTCAGGTGTAAGAGAAAACATGATGCAAGGAGGGCCCTCGGATAGGGACCCTGATGCAAGGAGGGCCCTCGGATAGGGACCCTGATGCAAGGAGGGCCCTCGGATAGGGACCCTGATGCAAGGAGGGCCCTCGGATAGGGACCCTGATGCAAGGAGGGCCCTCGGATAGGGACCCCGATGCAAGGAGGGCCCTCGGATAGGGACCCTGATGCAAGGAGGGCCCTCGGATAGGGACCCTGATGAGGGCTCTGATGTGGACTGATATAAGGGGGCACTCTGGACTCTGATGTAAAGAGGGTGGTTCTGAGGTGAACGCGGATGTAAGGAGAGACTCTTATAGGGAACCTGATTTAAGGGGACTCTGATGGAGACTGATGTAAAAAGGCACTGTGATGGGGACCCTGATATAAGGTGGCTCTGATGTTAACTCTGGATGTAAGGGGGGCACTACGATTGGTACTTTGATGGGAACCTTGATTTAAAAGGGGACTCCGATGAGAAAGGTGCAAACTGAATGTTTTTTGTTCACCCTTTATTAACAGCTAAAATTACATTTGTTTGAAATTTTTCGTTTTATTTTACAAATATTTCCGGCCCGAAAAAAATCTGTAAAGTAAAGTACTGAAATGTTTGGAGACCCCTTGTCCAAGGGCAGTGGTTCCCAACCTCAGTCCTGAAACACCCCCAACAGGTCATGTCCCCAGAATGTCCTTCACCTTAAGCAGGTGCTTTAAATCAATATCAATGGCTGAGTATTTTTGACCGCCATTTTATTTAAGGGAAATTCCCAAAACATGGCCTTTTGGGGATACTTGGGGGGTTGGGGGGGGGAATGAGGTCGGGAACACCTAATCAAAGGGTTAATGAAGGCACACAACCATTGGTGTACAAGCCACCGCCTTCTACAATAAGCTCTTTTAGAGATCAATATTTGTTGTACAGGTTGTAACCTGCATTATACTATGTGTACAACAATACCGAGCAACCAATAAAAGCTTTAAAAAAAAGAAAGGGAAGCAATGTGTTGGCTCCCACAGTAATACGTTGACACAGTACAACGGCCTCCTCTACATTGTCTACGGAGGCTTACAAGGTATTGTGCGTGTTTCCAATGCCCAGCAGTCACACTCTTGCCTGTGGCTTGTTTAAAGCCATTTCCATAGAAGCAGGCGACGCATCGGAAAAACTCATTAACATTTAAAGAGGTGGCATTTCAACAACCAGCAGGCAAATAATTCCGATCAAGATACTTCATTCACGAGGTGCTATATTTTTTATACAGATGAGTAGCTAAGCATTGTAGTCATTTTTAAAGTAGTAGTCAATGATTAGAATTTATTTTTTATTTTTTTTATTTAACCTAATGCATTCCAAGCACAGAGTTATATGTGTCCAACAACATTTTTTGGTTCAGGTTTGTGTCCAACATTTACATACTTTAACCACCAGGTTTTTTCTGCCACTTTTTGTTCACGTGTAACAATCTGTTTTTGTTTGTTTGCTAGAAAATTTTTTTTTTTAATATAGCAGAGTCTCTAGAGCAGTGATTCTCAACCAGGGTTCCTCCAGAGGTTGTAGGGGGTTCCTTCAGCATTGGTCCATTTCTGCCTCTAAACCCTTGTACACACGATGGATTTTGTCCGACGGATTTTGTCCGAAACTGTTGCATACACACAGTCGGACAAAGTTGTCAGAAAATCCGATCGTACTAAAGGTGATGACGTTATTTCGTTAGGACGGGACTACGTTCAGGCTAGTAGCCAATAGCTTTGGTCTAGGAATTTGATCTGAGCATGCGTGGCACTTTTTCAGATCAGAATTCTCTACAGATGATTGGACAAAGTCCGATCGGTTCATGTTGTCGGAAAATTTTATAGCCCAGCTGGAAAACTTGGTCCATCGGATAATCAGACGGAAACAGTCCAATGGAGCCCACACACTGTCAGATTATCCGACAACACGGTCCTATCGGACATTGTCCATCGGAATGTCCGACCGTGTGTACAAGGGCTTAGAGAAGTTCCCACTGACAACACTGATCTTTTTAGCCATCTGTAAGGAAGTAATTCTTCCCAATGACCACAAGTGTAAGGACCATTCTTCCCACTGACCATCACACTAATGCAGCCTCTCTCAACCTTTTCAACACAGAGGAACCCTTGAAATAGTTCTCCGGTCTCGGGGAACCCCTGCTAGAAATTAGAAATCTACAACTCATGATACATTAGTGTGATGGTCAGTGGGAAGAATGGTCCTTACACTTGTGGTCATTGGGAAGAATTACCTCCTTACAGATAGCTAAAAAGATCAATGGTGTCTATGGGAACTTATCTGAGAGGCAGAAATTTCCCAATGCTGATGGAACCCCCTAGCAACCTCTGGAGGAACCCTTGGGTTCCACGAAACCCTGGTTGAGAATCACTGCACTAATGTATCATGAGTAGGGATGAGCTTCGTGTTCGAGTCGAACGTACGTTCGACTCGAACATTGGCCGTTCGGCCGTTCGGCGAATTCCGAACGTTTTGGCCGTTCGCGTCAAAATTCGAGTGACGCGCGCGCGGACCACAATGCACTGCGTTGGCGCAGTGCATTGCTGCCCGATGATTGGCCGAGCATGCACTGTGACCCCGCATGCTTGGCCAATCGCAGCGCCGGCAGCGAGGAGAGCCATGATTGGCCACAGGCATCCTGCCTGTGGCCAATCATAGCTCAGGCTGTGTAGTGCACGCCCCACACTATATAAGGCCGCCTTTAAGGCGGCCTCCTGTAGTGTGTTACTTTGCATCTGAAGCAGTGGGTGTTCTGTGTACCTTCAACACAGTACACACCAATCGTTTTTGGCTGATTTCCTATCTTGCTGCTGTGTAGTGGTTGTTGTCTGTGCCCTGACTGCAGTATACACCACTATATTCACCTCACCTATATAGCTAGTGATCTAGCTTTAACCACTTAACAACTGCCCATTGCCGATTAACGGCTTCAGGGCGGTTGTTTAACTCAGAGAGGCCGTTAATTAACGGCCTCCCAGAATTCTGCTCTCGCGTGCCCCGAGGTGTGCGCACTCGAGAGCATCCGTGACCGCCGGGTCCACAGGACCCGGCGCATCACGGTAAACGGCCGCTCATAGCGGCCGTTTACCACGTGATTGCTCCGTCAAATGACGGAGTGATCACTTGGAAACAAACCGGCGTCATGTTATGACGCCTGTTCCTCCCTCCCCTTTCTGTACCGATCGGTACAGCGGAGGGGAAAGAGATCGGTGTCAGCAGCGATGTGGGCTGCATCTGCAGTGCCCACATCGCTGCTCACCGAATTTAACCCCTCAATTCCCTGCCAATACTCTGCAATACCAGTGCATACTCTGCAGTACCCTGCCATTACTCTGCAGTGCAGTACCCCGCCATTACTCTGCAGTACCCCGCCATTACTCTGCAGTACCCCGCCATTACTCTGCAGTGCAGTACCCCGCCATTACTCTGCAGTGCAGTACCCCGCCATTACTCTGCAGTGCAGTACCCTGCCATTACTCTGCAGTGCAGTACCCTGCTATTACTCTGTAGTACCCCGCCAATACCCCGCCAATACTCTGTAATACCCTGCCATAAATTGCCATACCCAGCCATACTCAGAGATACCCAGCCATACTCAGTGATACCCTGAAATACCCAGCCATAGACGCCCCCCACCCCTCACCGCCCTCCGGTGCTTCTACCAACTCGCCAGTACGATCAAAGCCAGAATCTTTTTTTTATTTTTTATTTCAGGCTTCCCAGCCTAGAGGTGAGATGTGGGGTCATATTGACCCCCCAGATTTCACTGTAAAGAGGACCTGTCACCCCATATTCCTATTACAAGGGATGTTTACATTTCTTGTAATAGGAATAAAAGTGATCAAAAATATATTTTTGGGAAAAAAAATGTCAAACTAAAATAAAGTAAAATGAACAATAAAAAAATAAAATAAAAATTAAAGCGCCCATGTCCCCATGTGCTCGCATGTGCCACACATGTGAGGTATCGCCGAGAATGTTAGAGCGAGAGCAATAATTCTAGTCCTAGACCTCCTCTGCAACTCAAAACATGTAACCAGTAAAAAAATATTTAAAGCGTCGCCTATGGGGATTTTTTAAGTAGCGACGTTTGGCGCCATTCCACGGGCATGTGCAATTTTGAAGAGTGACATGTTTGATATCTATTTACTCAGCATAACTTCATCTTTCACATTATGCAAACATTGGGCTAACAAGTGGTTAATAATAGAGCTTGCAGTCAGTAGTGTTAGGAGATAGTGCGTGCTGTCTGCGTGCTCTGTACCCAGTACATACCGCTATAATATAGGGCAGGCCCCTACTTTCAAACATCCAACTTACAAACATCTCCTACTTGCAAACGCAAGGAGACAGCAGCAAGTGAGATGAAAAAAGATGGACGACAAAACAAATTATACAGGGGTGATAACCCTTCCCTATGTTTTCCAAAAAGCTTAAAGATAGTTTTTTTGACTGGAGCTACACTTTAAAAATGTACCGGTTGAAAATGACAAACAGATTCAACTTAACACAACAAACCTACACAGTCCCTGTCTTGTTTGCACCGCCTGTATACTGCTGTTCTGAGTATATAGGGCCTGGGGGCCACACGCATTTCCTTTTTTTAATATGGGTACGGGGTTCCCCTTAATATGCGTACAAGACCCAAATAGGCTGGTAATGGGCAGGGAGGGCTACCCATGCCATGTTTCTCAATGATTTTCAACCATATTGCAGGAACCAGATATAACATTAAAACCGCAAGCAGTTTTAAATGGTGTTATTTCCGTTTAATGTCATTTTGTGCAGGGACTGTTCTAAACACGGGAAACACGTGGCACTTCACAGGCATACTACAGACACCCCGCAGGCACCATATTTAAAGGAATATTTCACTTTTTTTTTTCACTTTAATCGTCATTAAAATCAGTGCTCCCGCCAAAACGGTAGTTTTTAAAACTTTTTTTTGCAGTGACCCATGTCCCCTGAGGCAGGAGGCAGGTCGCCAAACCCTTTTTAGGACACTATCTTGCATATTAGCCGTTAAAATGAGCACTTTCCAATTCGAACGTTCGAGTCCCATAGACTTCAATGGGGTTCTAACGTTCGTACCGAACGCGGGGGTCGTTCGCAAGTTCTGGTGCGAACCGAACCGGGGGGTGTTCGGCTCATCCCTAATCATGAGTTGTAGATTTCACATTTTTAGCAGGGGTTCCCCGAGACTGGAGAACTATTTCAAGGGTTCCTCTGTGTTGAAAAGGTTGAGAAAGGCTGCTCTAGAGAATAAATTGGTGGGATTTGCAATTTTTTTTTATGTCACATGGTATTTGCACAGCAGTTTCCCAAATGCAATTTATTGGGGGGAATACACTTTTGGAATTGTAATGCAAAAAAAAGCCCCTTTTTTGCAAAATATAAAAGAGGTCGTTACACCGAGTAAATAGACACCAAATACGTCACTTTAAAATTGTGGAGCGGCGACAAACAACGGAAATTTTACTATCCATTGGCGATTCTTTAGCCTTTACAGGTTACCACTGTAGATTTGCAGAGGAGGTCTAGAATTACTGCCCATGAGCTGATGTTCGTGGTGATACCTCACATGTGTGGGAAGACTGCAGTTTGCGTGCATGCGGGCCTTTGCGTGGAAGAACAGGGGGAGGGGGCACATAATTTAAAAAAAATATATATATATTTTTTTTAATAACTTTTATTGCGGTCACAAAGAACATAAAACATCCTTGTGACAGCAATATGCATGAGACAGGTACTCTTTATGGAGGGATCTGGGGTCAGTAAGAACCCAAATCTCTCCTTTGCATTTAAAAGCATTCAAAACACAAAGATCGGTGCTTTTGAATGCTTTTGCGTTTTTAAAAAAGTGGCGCCATTTACATCCAAGAAACCTGGAAACAAGGTCAGGTCACCACTTTCAGGTTACTATAGTGGAGAGCTGTTCAAGACAGTTTGTGGCTTTGTTAGGCTGTCCAACCAGCTAGCGGACGAGCCGATGGGATGGGAGAGCGCAAGCAAGTTGACTGCTCCCAGTGCTTGTAATAGCAGTCAAGCGGCCATTTTTTCTTTTTAGGCACTTTTCCCTCCGTTTCCACCTGGTGACCTACACACCTCCTGTATTAGAGCGCCACCCCCCCCCCCCTCCACTCTGGATGAAGAAGCACAGGGGACACCTTTAGACTGCAGCATTGTCAGTATGGGGGGAGAGGAGGGCTAGTAAATTTAAAGTGGTAGTAAAGTCACTATATTCATTTGTATCTACAGGTAAGCTTAAAGTCAAGCTTACCTATAGATACAATGAATGTCTCCTGCACTGCACCGTTTAGGAGATATTCACATTGGCAACTGCGGATGAGGTCACCTGCACATGTGCAGTGATCCTCTGCATTCAGGGCACGCTGTACACCATTGAATGCAGAGCATTGTGACATCTTCAAGAACCCAGAAGGAGGACCAATTTTTGGTCCAAGAACTCCTCCTCCTCCTGCTCCTGGACTGGACTTGGGTCAAAGCAATAACTCCAAGCCTAATAGCACGTTCTCTCCTCTGATTCCGCAACATGGCTGGTTGATGAACAGCCGTTCAGAAACGAACCGAAAAGCACGGAACCGAAAAGCACGGAACCGAAAAGCACGGAACCGAAAAGCACGGAACCGAAAAGCACGGAACCGAAAAGCACGGAACCGAAAAGCACGGAACCGACACTCAGGAAACTTCTACCAACAAGAAATTAGCAGAAGGAGCACTTGCGAAATTAACTTCCTCTGTGTTTGTTGGCCGACAATTGTGTGCAGTTAGTATGCCAGACAAAATCCTGGCACACGCCCTTTTGACAAAAGTCTGACGCTCGGTTGGCCAACAATTAGATTGTGTGTACGAGGCTTTAGTCCGTAGGGTTCAATATTGAGTTGACCCACCCTTTGCAGCTTTAACCACTTCAACTCTTCTGGGAAGGCTGTCCACAAGGTTTAGGAGTGTGTCTATGGGAACGTTTGCAATGCATTTGTGAGGTTGAGAACTGATGTGGACAAGAAGACCTGGCTCGCAGTCTCCGCACCAATTCATCCCAATGGTGTTCTATCGGATTAAGGTGCAGGCCAGTCAAGTGCCTCCACCCCAAACTCAATCTTTATGGACCTTGCTTTTTGCACTGGTCTAAATCATTTAGTGGAGGGGGGATTGTGGTGTGGGGGGGTTGTTTTTAAGGGGTTGCGCTTGGCCCCTTAGTTCCAGTGAAAGGAACTCTTAAGGCGTCAGCACACCAAGACATTTTGGACAATTTCATGCTCCCAACTTTGTGGGAACAGTTTTGGAATGGCCCCTTCCTGTTCCAACATGACTGCGCACCAGTGCACAAAGCAAGGCCCATAAAGATATGAATGAGGGAGTTTGGGGTGGAGGAACTTGACTGGCCTGCACAGAGTCCTGTCCTCAACCCAACAAAACACCTTTGGGATGAATTAGAGCGGAGACTGAGCCAGGCCTTCTTGTCCAACATAAGTGCCTGACCTCACCAATGCACTTCTGGAAGAATGGTCAAACATTCCCATAGACACACCCCTAAACCTTGTGGGCAGCCTTCCCAGAAGAGTTGAAGCTGTTGTAGCTTCAAAAGGGTGGGCCAACTCAATATTGAACCCTACGGACTAAAGCCTCGTACACACGATATGATTGTTGGCCAACCAAGCATCAGACGTTTGTCAAAAGGGTATGTGCCAGGATTTTGTCTTGCATATTAAATCGCACACAATCGTCGGCCAACAAAACACGAACACGTACTAGACGTACTACGAGACTACAAAGAGGAAATTCATTTCGTTAGAGTCACCCTTTGGGTTCCTTCTGCTAATTTCATGTTAGTAGAAGTTTGGCGAGTGTGAATTTTTGGCATTTAACAGTTTAACAAACCATTATTTCTGAATAAAAGCATAATAAAAAAAAAAAAAGTCAAAGTTCAGAGGATCGCTTGCTGTCAGTTCACTTTTTTTCTTTACATATTATCTCAAGATACATTATCCTCCAAGACAACCTCATATTAACCTCCTGATTGTTCTATCTTGAGAGATATATGTGTGTTAAGAAAAGAAAAACTTATGTAACCCCACACAGTCCTTGGAACTTTAATGTCTGATCATATAAAAGCATAAATGAAAAAAAATAAAAATAATCAAAGCTTGTAGAACTTAATGGCAAAAATTCTCTCTTTTTACTTTAAAATGGTTATAAAGCTCAGACATGAAATATGAGCAAAGGATATCCCTCTATAGTGTGTACTTGTCCCAATCCAGAGCACTGGGTGCCATTTCTGTCTGCTGCCATCAGCATGAATCACTTCTGACAAGTTTTCCTGACACCAAGTGAAAAATGGTGACAGGGGAAGGAGCTCTAGCTGATTGACAGTCTTAACACTGTTCTTGTATGCGGTAAAGGGAGGGATGTCTCTTCCCTCCAATCAGCTATCAGAGCTCTCCTTACTGATCGCTGCAGAGTGTAATTTTAGCTCTCTGCTCCCTTTTTTTTGAACGCTTAGAGAAGCTTTATAGATTTTGAACAGCTGTACAGCAGAGAAGACTGCAGATCAACAGCTACAACCTATATAGGAGGATTGGTTTCATCTCTGTGTATCATCTGAGGCCAGTCACTTCACTTGATATACAGTGTGTAAAGAGTTACAACCACTTGGCACCAATAACCTATCATATATAAACCAACAAGAGAACATTTTTGGCAGGGTTTCTCAAGGTTATCTTGGAGGTTAATGCATATTGAGCTATACAAGTGTAAAAAACATATATATATATATATATATAAAAATGGGACAGCACACAGTCCTTGGTAATTTTTAACTGAGCACATAAAAGCATAATAAAAAAAAAAAAGTCAGACATAAAAATGCCAAAAATTCTCTTGTTGGTTTGTATGCAATAGATTACAGGTGAAAAAAGTCCTTATCTTGAGATATATATAAGGAAGAATATATAAAAGCATAAAAAAGGACTGCATGTGGTTAGTTTTTATATATATATATATATATATATATAGAGTCAGCAGCTGCAGTATTTGTAGTCGCTGACTATTTATTTTTTAAGCAGAACTCCGCATTAAGATACATTAACCCCCCCCAATTGTTTCGAAAGTGCTCTGCCCACCACCCCAAAACACCTTGTCCCCATGTTGATGGGGACAAGGGCCTCTTCCCCACAACCCTGGGCGGTGGTTGTGGGGGTCTGAGGACCCGTGTGAATGAGTACCTAAAAAGCGAATAAAGACAACACATGTTTTTGACAATGCCTTTATAATAAAAAGAAAAAAAAAGAAAATACATTGCTCGGCGTAGATCCAACGTCAATCACGACACCTGCCGCCACCACTGGACCCGGAAAAAAAAAATAAAATAAAAAAAAATAAAAAAAAGGATAACCCCCCCCCCCGCCAAAACCTCTGGTCTCATTGAAGGCTCCCACCATCTGACATTTCCTAAATAGCTAAGGGGCGGAGTCAGCCAATGACATCAGCGGGTGACCCCCGCTTCCTGATGTTATCGACCAGGTATGCAGTCCCTTTCAGAATTTTCCATTGCTGGCATTCTTCGGTTTACATTTCAGCTCTCAGCGGGGAAGCCCGCTGACAGCTGATGAGTCATCTGTTAAGGACATGGCGGCCAGCTTCCCAGCCTTTGCGACACTTGCGTATGCCCTGAACACAAGTACATGGAACTTTTGTTAATGTAGCAGATGTGATACTTTGACCAATGGGGGTTCATGGGCTAAAATGCACTGGAAGAAGTTGGGGCGAGTGAGGCTATACGCTGCTGCTATTCGGTAGCTCAGGCTATGCCAGTTGAATTCTCGCAATAAAAAAAAAAAAAAAAAAAGTGGATTATTTGTATTTTAATTTTTAAATTAATGTATTTCATGTATGTAATATTTTAGGTACTTTTTTAAATATAATTTTAGGGTTGGATGCATATACAAATTTTAGCGCAGCGATTTATTTTGTATATACACATTTTACTGCAGAACTATTTTCCTATGACATTTTTTACTGCAACCTGTATGGTTTGATGTTCTCATACCAGGCTTCACGGAACTTCTTTTGTAAACTCGGCCGGTCCTGGTTTCTCCTCCGCCGAAACCATCTTTCCACCTGACGCACGGTGAGTTTGCTGGCCTTTGATAGGTTCTCCAAATCACTCTGCAAGAGGATGAAAAAGGGAACTAATGACACAGAATGCTAGTGAGCGCTAAAGCTACATTCCCACTATAGCATCTTGGAAAACTACAAAATGCATGTAAAAAAAGGGTTTCATAACTTCTTTAGTTTATCAGACCCCATGGCCTCTGGTTACCAGGAGCACTGTGGACATTTCCTATCATTCAAGACTGCAAAAGCTTTTTAAATCTCACAGACATTGCCTGGTAGGCTTGCAGTCAGAATTAGAAAAACGTATATATTGCATAGCACTACAAAACAGAAAGCAGTGCCTAAAAACATTATAAATATGGCTGTCTTCGTAACACTATATGTCCAAAAATACATGGCCCCACTCCCAATAGCCAAGTTCTGATGTTACCAGTGAAGGGAAAGGTCAATGCTGCCACATTCTAGACCAGTGCTCTCTAAACTGTGGCCCGTGGGCTGGATGTGAACCTTTTCTTGCCTTTATCTGACCCTCGGGGCACTATTCCTCCCACTGACCCCAATGATGGGGGCGCTATTCCTCCCACTGACCCCAATGATGGGGCCCTATTCCTCCCACTGACCCCAATGATGGGGTGCTATTCCTCCCACTGACCCCAATGATGTGGCACTATTCTAGCCACCAACATTAGGTGCTGGGACACAATTTCCTCCACTTACACCAATGATATAGCACTATTTCCCCTCCAATGTCCACAGACAATGCAATTATTTTACTCCCAATGACCACAAAGCCTGAGACATTGTTTAATCCATATGACAACATGGCATTTTCTACTCCCACTGGCCACAGTTCAGCCCCCTTAAAGTCTGAAGACCAACAAACTGGTTCTTTATTTAGAAGGTGTGGAGACCCCTGGTCTAGACCAGTGGTTCTCAATAAACCAAGCCACTGCCTCACCTTTCCTGGGTCTCCCGCTAACTGGATTCCATAACCTCCCATAGTGCCCCCCAAGCGCCCATGTTGTCCCACAACCTCCACAGTGGTGCACAGCCTCCGACAGTCCCTCCCAAACTGCTGGAGCCTCTCAAACCTTCCATAATGCCTCTAACATCCAACAGTGTTCCACAGTCCGCTCCCAGAAACCTCATCACCTACAGGGCCATCAAGCCTGCTGCAGAGTCCACTTACCCCCTCCAGAACCCCTATCACTCCACAATGACATCCAGTCCCATCCAGAGCCTTCCAGAATTTAAATACATGTTGTGAATTCCCATGTTTTTAACTTTATTCTTTGCTGTTGGGGTATGGAAGTTTTTGGAAGAAGTTACCAGGCCCTGGTCGCAAAATGATTGGGAACCACTGCTCTAAACAATTGTGCTCTTTCCACCTTGTAGCAACAGTTTAAGAAAGGTCCTTTTCTGTTACAGCATGACCATGCCCCATTGAACAAAGCTACCTCCATAAAGACATGTGTAGCAGAATCTCTAATGGGAACCTTCAAGGCCAAAAGATAACCGACAGTCTTCAATAAGTGGTGGGTTGTGCAGCATAGTGGGTGCAAAGGTGGTAAAAGTCATTGCGCGCCAGACACCTCTTGGATGTAGACTTTGACAGTCCTTTTTATATTTTGTAGGGGAAAGGGGGTTGCAAGTAGTTGCAATTTCTAATGGCAGACACAGACTTCAATAGGAGAAGATCCGCACAGGGAAAGTCCCCAGCAAGGTGCCACTTCTGCAGGTGCAGGATTGCTGTCTCCTTTGGTAACAGTACTTAAACAGTTCCCAACTCAAAGTAACAGTTCTCTCAGCTTTACTACGACTTGTCCTTGTAGTTCTCCAGCCCCTTAATCTCCTGGTAGCTCACTGCACCCTCCGACCCTCTCACTGGACCCTTCCCTGCTCGGTCCCTAGCTTGACACATGGCTGCTCTGCAAGCGTCACCTCCGTTGGTTGGGTCCCCGATTAGATCACGGCCTGAAGTTTCCCAGATTCTCCCCCGTGCCCGTTTGGTGAAAATACTGCTCTGGTACTTGTTTCATTTACTCACTGTGGTCCCTGGTAAAGGCAATAGGTCCCTTTGTGGCGACAGCTTCCCTTCTACCTCCAATCACTGAAAGGTTCTCCGACCGGCAGAACCGTCATTTTGTTTGGACTGCAAGCCACAGTCCCAACCCTGTGCTGCCCTCTTACTACTGTACAGGCCCTCACACAGCCTGGCAGCCTAATGCCCCCGGGAAAGGCCCAGCAGCCCGGGGGGTACGACATGTCCACCCAGATGGTGGTCTGGGTGGCACACAAGAACGTGGATCACCTGACCTCTCCCGAATATATAGGCTCTCCCAGCAGGCCAATGGATTCAACAAAATCCCTGCCCATTGGCTGAGATACCCCATATACTCATAACCTGACCTTGAGTTGTCCTTCTCAACCTAATACCTCCAAGTGCCCAGCCATCTGGTAGTAGAAGAGGAAAGTACAACCAGGCCAAACTTAGGGAGAAGTCAATGGATCCCTAGTAATTAACTATAATAGCTACTCCTGACAAGAGATTTGGTGAGGAGCTCCCTGAATAAACCCCAGGGCGCTACACATGGTTTAGGGGTTTGGTGTGGAGGAACTCAAGTGGCCTGCAAAGAGTCCTGACCTTAGTGACTGAAACCCTACCGAACACCTTTGGGATGAATTTGATTGTGAGCCAAGTCTTCTCATCCAACATTCAAACTTGACCCCATAAATCTTCTTTTGGCTGAGTGGGCATACATTTCTCCAGACACCCTCCAACATCTTTTGAAAAGCCCATCTGGAGCCCATCTGGAGGCCATTATGGCTGGGATTGAAAGGGAGGGGTGCAATTCCATATCATAGCCCATGGTTTTGGAATGGAATGTTCAAACTCACCTAGTTGGCAAGTCAGATGTTCACAAACATTTGTCCATAAGTATCATTTATACTTGTATAGAGAATCAAGAACTTTAAAGCACTGTAGCCAAACAAACCAAAAAAACAAAAAACACTCAGATAATAAATGGCCCGCTAAAGGATAAAATTACATTCAGCTTAAATCCAGAGGAGGTGTCCCCAGCAATACATTTTCCTACAGTAGCCCTCAATATTCTTCCTCTGAGACCAGGTCATTCTGGACCTACCCCCAGGTGGAAAGATCAGCACAGTCATGAGCCCCAATGAAAAACATTCACTTGAAGCCCCACGTGGTGATGCCTGGGAAAGTCACGTGACCATAAACCATTTCCTTTGGGAAGTACTGCTTTCAAAAGACCAGATTTAGGTCAAGCACAAACAGGAAACAGTAGGAGAGGTCTTGCTGTGTATACAAAAGATGCAGAATTTCCTATTTAGTCAAAGTTCCACACTGGTTATTCGGTTTCATCCAAAAGTGCAGCAATAGTTCTGATTTCATACCTGTTTAGGATGTTTTAAACAGCTTGCGTAGAAGGTCTCCAGCACCGGATTGTGGGCTGCTCGCAGCTTCACTTTGTCTTTTACTCCCAGTAGCCTGGCCAGCGGGGTGGCTACATAACTGCATGAGAACACAAGACATGGTAATGCTCAGATACTGTACAAGCATCTACTACCTTTTGTGAAAACACGCGACCACAGTACACACATGACCCCTGAAAACCTTCCTATAAGCACATTGATATTTACTACAAGATTACCCTATCGGACAGTTAAGAAATTCATGTTACAGTCCTGCTACAGTTTCTCCCTAACAGGCTGGTGGAATGATCACCCAGTAGCTGTTAACATCAGAAACTTGGATGGTGGCATCTCCCCGCCTTAGTTTGTTCCTCTGCTTCCACCAACATGGCCAAACTGATGGTGCCACTTTCTTACAGATTTGACTAAAGGCAATTACCCAAAACCGACAAGTCTGCAAACTTTGGCGGTATGACCAACCAACAGCTTTTTATGTCAGAAACTTGGATGGTGGCATCTCCTTGCCTCAGTTTGTGCCTCCACTTCCACCCACATGGGCAGAAGGATGGTGTTCATAGCTGGGATTTCCTATGTAGTTGTTTAATAGAGGGTCAGCTGGTGCCCTGTGTGACATCTGGCTTTGTGCCGGATGCGACAGCTACTTAGCAGGAGGAATGAGGGTGGCCTACTCCATAAGTGCTGCTTCCAACAGATCTGAAGGCAATTCATACTACAATATTTCAGCCCCCCTACTCAATTGACATGCTTTGATTAAAAGTTAAAACGTCAACCAAAACCAAGCCAGGGAATTTTGGTGGCATGATCACTCAACAGCTTTTTATACAAGGAACTTAGATGGTGGCATCTGCCTGCCTCAGTTTGCGCCACCGCTTCTACTTACAGAATGATGGTGCCACTTTCTTATTGCTGGATTCCCTACGTACTTGTTGTATTGAGACTTGGGTAGTGCAATGTGTGACATCTGCCTACCCAATCACTGATGTCGCCAACAAATATGCAGATAATTCCGATAATCATTCTGCCCCCCCCCCCCATTTAAATTTTTTTGATTGAAGAGCAAATGTCACCCAAAACTGTCAATTCAGCAAATTCTGGTAGAATGGATTACCAAACAGCTTTTTATGTGAGAAACGTGAATAGTGGCATCTCCCTGCCCTCAGTCTGGGCCTCTGCTTTTACCCACATGGCCAGAACAAGAGCCGATTGGTGCAGCGTATGACATTTGGCATTGTGCTGACTATGAAGGCTACATAGAACTAGGAATGTGGATGGACCTGATTCATGCATATAGAAGACATGTGCATGTAATTTGACATGCCAACAGCCAAAACTAAAATTACGCCTTGGGCAGAACTAGCCTTTGTAGGGTGTAGATGATCAAAGATAAAAGCCTCCAGAGAGGTCCACCTCAGTGTTATTTCCAACAGATCTAAGACATGTGCATGTAATTTGTATTACAATTTTTCTGCCATCTCACCACAAACTACATCCTTTGATTTAAGGCAAGGGTCACCCAAACCGACAAGTCAGTGAGTTGCGGAAGCATGATCAACCGACAGGTGTTTCCATCAGAAACCTGGATGGTGGCATCTGCCTGCCTCAGGCAGCGTTTGCACCCACATGGCCATACTGATGGCGCCACTCTCTCATAGCTAGATTCCCTATGGACTTGGTTTATTGGAGAGTTGGCCTAGTTCAACACATTACATTTGGCTTTGTGTTGACTGACAGCTCCATAGAACAAGGAATGTGGATGGGCCCACCTCATCCAGATACAGATAAATGCATGCAAGTAATTTGACTTGCCAGCAGCCAAAACTAGACTACACTTTGGCCAAAAACTAGCCTTTATAGAGTGTAGACAAAGCCTCCTGTAATGATCCGCACACCATAAAAACACAACATACAGCCTCCAGAGCGAGTATCCATCATAATGCTCGCAATGGCAAGTGCTCACCAAGTTGCGGTGCAGTCCAATGACAAGGGCTTCTTTCTTCCGAAAAAACCTTACCGTCATTGGTCAGCCATTCACATGCCATTGCAAGAAATATGATGGATACTCACTCCAGCGCTCTGTATTGCGGTGTAAAATGTGTGAACCACAACACCGGCAGCATGGGGCATCACGGTCACTAGGTACAGCAGGATCCGGAGGGGTAGCCAGGATTTGTGGCTCAATCTACTGAAGGCAGGCAACCAAGCACTTGTTCTGATGAAACAAATAAAAAATGAATGTAATTTAGACACAAGCTGAGATGGCCTTTTTATCCGCTCTCCATAGATTTCAGTTCAATAAAGAGATCAAAACTGCAGCATGCTCCAGTTTTCAAAATAGTAGCATGATGTATATCCAATGTAATAGTGTGTACAAGCTGAACTGTATAATTAGTAAAACATTAACCGTATTCATTATTACATAAATACAAATACTTAAACTTGACTTGCAGCACAAGGAGCAAAGCAGTTAGGCTACAACGATTATGGTAAGATTTATGCTGATAGGTGGAGACACCAGAGTGACAGAAATTAGCTTATTGGTTTGCGGATTCTCTTTTCCTGTCCAGTCATAACAGAAATATTCTATTGCTTGCAGGTTGTTCACCCGTGAGAATAAAATTTGCATGAAATTCACTTTAGTTTTCCCAGTATGTCCAGAAGCCTATTGTCAATTCAGAGTTAGGCCAACCATAACACCTGAAAGATTTATATTGGCTGCGGATCAAACAGTGAGCTAGAAACTCGATGTGCAAACAGTTTCTGGGCATCGGCTAGAAAGAGCATACACTTTTCAAATAATCCTCCTTCAAAGGATGCTACCAAGAGAATGGCTTTATTATAATACCCATTTAAAGCTATATAGTCTATTGAAACAAAAGACACTTTGAAATGGAAAATATATTTGTCCCTATAATCCTTTCAATGCAACTGGGACCTAAAGGTCTGCTATGCCCAAAAAACACAATTCTGCATTATTTACCCATGTGTGCCTTTTGGTTTCAGGGCGGGAACCTTATTGACGAGCCCAGATTAAGAAAAAAAAAAAAAATACACAATTTTCCTCCATAAGAGTGACCCAACACTGGCTCCATCCAATTACGCAAGAGAAGTGATCCAACACTGTTGCCTCCCCATCCAATTCATCCAGAGGCGTGATCCAACACTCCCCCTTCCTTATCCAGTTCCTCAAGGAGGAATGATCAAACTCTTGACTGCTGAGGTGCAATGGGCCTAGGTCCCAATTAATGCAACACAACGGGATCAAATCCCCCCACCACCCTTGCCCTTTACCCCATTAAATAAGACACTTACAACCATTAGGTTGGAAAGGCAAGGCCACAGCTTTATTCCAACACATAACATGTGAACACATTTAAAGTGGTTTTAAAGGGATTTTTGTTTTTTAAATAACAAACATGTTCTACTTACCTCCACTGTGCAGCTCGTTTTGCACAGAGTGCCATGAACCTGCTCTCTTCTGGGGTCCCTCGGGGGCGGAGGTCTGGGCTTCCCCCCGTAAGAACTTTTCACGTTCATGCGAGCTCCCTCGCATGGTGAGAAGTACTTGCGGGCGCGCTCCTGTGATACAGCTGGCGGCTATAGCCGCTCACTGTATCACTCGGCCCTGCCCCCCTGGCACACCGCGTCATTGGTTGTGATTGACAGCAGCGCAAGCCAATGGCTGTGCTGCTTTCAATCCATCCACTCTAGCCAATCAGCGGCCTGGCTGATTGGCGAAGAGGATGTCGTAGGCAAGCGTGGTACTTTTGAGGTGTCAGGTAAGTAAAACGGGGGGGGGGGGGGGGGGGGGCTGGGGGGGCTCCAGCACTGTCAGATGTTTTTTCACCTTAATGCATAGAACGCATTAAGGTGAAAAAATGTTTACAACCCCTTTAACCAGTGCCAGTCACAGTCGTACTGTGACCAAAAGAGGGCAGTGGGACCTGTCCTAGACAGACAGCCTACTTCCAATTTTCCATCAAGGGCATAGTCCATTACAGCAACTTTAACTGCTGGCAAGGTCAAAAAACCGCAGCCAGCTGCGACATACCATAACAGAGGAAAAAGGAGGCAGGAGGGTGGGCAGCTCTTCCAAAAGACCCAGAATTCCCTGGGGCACACGTTCCCGAGCTCAGGCCCATCCCATTCCCATGTTTCAACCAATCAGTCAAGGCTCCCTTTCTCTAGGGAGGGGGCTCAAGAGGCCTTCGGCTTCCTCCTCCTCCTCCTATTCCCCCAGAGTGTGAATCTAACACAGATTCCTCCCCATCCAATTCCTCCAGAAGAGATATCCAACACTGCCTTCCTTCTCCATCTAATTCCTCCAGAGGAATGATCCAACACTGCCTCCTCCCCGTCCAATGGAATGATCCAATACTCCCTTCCTTCTACATGAGGAATGATCAAAAACTACCTCCTCCCCATCAAATTCCTTCAGAGGAATGGTCCAATACTGCCTTCCTTCTCCATTCATCCAGAGGAGTGATCCAACACTGCCTTTTTCTTCTCCATTCATCCGGTGGAGTGATCCAACACTGCCTTATTCTTCTCCATTCATCCGGAGGAGTGATCCAACACTGCCTTTCTTCTCCATTCATCCGAAGGAGCGATCCAACACTGCCTTTCTTCTCCATTCATCCGGAGGAGTGATCCAACACTGCCTTTCTTCTCCATTCATCCGGAGGAGTGATCCAACACTGCCTTATTCTTCTCCATTCATCCGGAGGAGTGATCCAACACTGCCTTTCTTCTCCATTCATCCGGAGGAGCGATCCAACACTGCCTTTCTTCTCCATTCATCCGGAGGAGTGATCCAACATTGTCTTTCTTCTCCATTCATCCGGAGGAGCGATCCAACACTGCCTTTTTCTTCTCCATTCATCCGGTGGAGTGATCCAACACTGCCTTATTCTTCTCCATTCATCCGGAGGAGCGATCCAACACTGCCTTTCTTCTCCATTCATCCGAAGGAGCGATCCAACACTGCCTTTCTTCTCCATTCATCCGGAGGAGCGATCCAACACTGCCTTTCTTCTCCATTCATCCGGAGGAGCGATCCAACACTGCCTTTCTTCTCCATTCATCCGGAGGAGCGATCCAACACTGCCTTTCTTCTCCATTCATCCGGAGGAGCGATCCAACACTGCCTTTCTTCTCCATTCATCCGGAGGAGCGATCCAACACTGCCTTTCTTCTCCATTCATCCGGAGGAGCGATCCAACACTGCCTTTCTTCTCCATTCATCCGGAGGAGCGATCCAACACTGCCTTTCTTCTCCATTCATCCGGAGGAGCGATCCAACACTGCCTTTCTTCTCCATTCATCCGGAGGAGCGATCCAACACTGCCTTTCTTCTCCATTCATCCGGAGGAGCGATCCAACACTGCCTTTCTTCTCCATTCATCCGGAGGAGTGATCCAACACTGCCTTTCTTCTCCATTCAATTCATCCGGAAGAAGCGATCCAACACTGTCTTCCCCCCATCCAACTCCTCCAGAGAATGATCAAACACTGCCTTCCTTTCCCGTCTAACTCCTCCAGAAGATTGATCCAACATTGCCTTTCTTCTCCATTCAATTCCTCCAGAGGGGTGATCCAAAACTATCTTCTCCTTACCCAACTCCTCTATCCAGAGAAAGGTGTTCTCAGATGTTCAGGAAAGGCAAATTTTTCAGCTAATTTTGTCTTCTCAAATTTTTTCTTTTAAAGGAGATCTAAACCCAATCACTAAAGTCTCATATAAGCTTCAACATGTTCATGTCCTTTCAGAAGTGGTTTTTCTATGTATGTGCAGCTTTCGTTAAAAGAACCCCCAGTATTCCTGCCGTGAAGGTCGTGGTCCAGGCACTTCCTGTTATGGAGTGACAGCTGCCTCCCAATTGTACTACTGCGTTGTCGTAGAGTCACAGGAGCCAATGATAGAGACTACAAACACAAGAGATCTACGATAGGATTTAGCAAAGAGAATGAGACCAATTTTTTACTCCAAACAGTCACACAATAGGGAAGTGGTCAGGATCAGCGCTACATGTTAGAAAAATGGTTTTACGTTTGGCTTGTTTCCTCGGGTGGCAACAAGTTTCACTAACGACTCAGCTCAGAAACACCAAAAAAATAAATATTTCAGTGGAATTATATTCCAGGAAGCATGCTTGATTGTTAGGCTAGGAACACATGCTGTTCTGGCCTTGTACATGTATAGAACGTAGGAAAGAGATAAATTGCTAAAATAAATATGACGATTTAAAAAAAATTACACTGATATATACAAAAAAAAAAAAGGGAGGTAAAAATGTGTAAATTATAATTATATATATATATATATATATATATATATATATATATATATATATATATATATATATATATATATATATATATATATATATATATATATATATATATATATATATATATAAAAATTACACACTATATAGGAATGCGTCTATGGGAACGTTCGACCATTTTTTCCAGAAGTGCATGTGTGAGGTCAGTCACTGATGTGGACGAGAAGGCCTGGCTTACAGTCTCCACTCGACTTCATCCCAAAGGTGTTCCTTCGGGTTGAGGTCAGGACTCTCTGCAGGCCAGACAAGTTCTTCCACCCTAAACTCGCTACGCCATGTCTTTATGGACCTTGCTTTGTGCACTGGTGTGCAGTCATGTTGGAACAGGAAGGGGACATCCCCAAACTGTTCCCATAAATTTGGGAGCATGAAAATGTTCAAAATGTCTTGGTATGCCATCACCTTAAGAGTTCCCTTCATTGGAACTGAAAAAACAACCCCGCACCATAATCCCCCCCCCCCCCCCATCCACCAAAGGATTTGGACCAGTGCACAAAAGCAAGGTCCATAAATACATGGATGAGCAAGTTTGGGGTGGAGGAAAGTGACTGGCCTGCACAGAGTCCTGACCTCAACCTGATAGAACACCTTTGGGATGAATTGGAGTGGAGACTGCGAGCCAGGCCTTCTCAACCATTATCAGTGCCTGACTTCACAAATGCACTTCTGGAAGAATGGTCAAACGTTCCCATAGACACAACCGGGGGGGGGACTCAATATTGAACCCTACGGACTAAGACTTAAAGCTCATGTGCCTGTAAAGGCAGGTGTCCCAATACTTTCAGCAAATTTTTATAAAATATATACATACATACATACATACATACATACATACATACATACATACACACACACACACACACACACACACTAAAATTATAAATATACTCCAGGTCTTTCTGGTAGCAGAAGTGACCAGGCAGGAAGGTCGAAGGTATAAGCCGAATTATAACTACTTACATTTCAAAGACGTATCGCACTACGAGGAAGACAAAGGCCAGGGGGATGGTGATGTACAAGTCGGAGGCTTTGGCATATACGCGCCCATCCTTATCGTCAAGGTCAGCCCAGGTCAGGTTCTCCGGCAGCCACAGCCGATGCCACCAGAAGTAGTCGTAGGCTGTTTGCAGCATCCTGCAGTAAAGAGAAAGGCAATGGGTGTTACACAGGGGCATTAAACATACTATAAAAGACACTCAGATTGCCAAGCATCAACAAAAACGCAGAGCGCTCTTGACAGGTTACATGCAACCTGTTCAGTTTGAGTTTTTCCCTACTACTTCAGCAATAAGAAGCACAACGCTCTTTGGAGAAGCCAGTAAAATAGAAGTTCTGAATTTGGCAGGATATGCTTCCCATTATCCACTAATGTAAACCAGCGAGCGGCGTCTTAAAAATGGTAATCCAATCCTTAGTGAGATTTGGCATTCAGTGGCCTGTCTCCATGCTCGCTCTAGGTTTGCATATTAAAATCAGATTTATGTAATTTCCTGTGAAGCTATTCTGCACTGGAGTTGTATATTAGCCAGACAGTAAAACGAGTTCAGCTAGCAGATGGCTAGCAATGTTTTTTTTTTCCTGCATATTGCAAACAGCCCAATGTTGAAATAAAGTACGCAGTGATAACTAGCCACAGACATGAGACTCATCATCCAATCCGGCAAATTGCTGTGAGTTCAGGGGAAGCAGCCATTAGCCACGTTACATAAATTTTAGCGATTTATCCCAGCATTAGGAAAGTTCTAGCAGGGGTCTCCAAACTATGGCTCGCGAGCCACATCAGGTCTGCTAGAAGATTTTATCCAGCCTAAAGCTTGGGCCAGAGGTGTATCCTCCGACTAAGGATTCAGATCAGATGGTCTTTGCTTCCGATGGGGATGGACCCCGATGTATGGCGAGGGCAACTCTGATGGGGACCCCAATGTATGGCGAGGGCAACTCTGATGGGGACCCCAATGTATGGCGAGGGCAACTCTGATGGGGACCCCAATGTATGGCGAGGGCAACTCTGATGGGGACCCCAATGTATGGCGAGGGCAACTCTGATGGGGACCCCAATGTATGGCGAGGGCAACTCTGATGGGGACCCCAATGTATGGCGAGGGCAACTCTGATGGGGACCCCAATGTATGGCGAGGGCAACTGATGGGGACCCCAATGTATGGCGAGGGCAACTCTGATGGGGACCCCAATTTATGGCGAGGGCAACTCTGATGGGGACCCCAATGTATGGCGAGGGCAACTCTGATGGGGACCCCAATGTATGGCGAGGGCAACTCTGATGGGGACCCCAATGTATGGCGAGGGCAACTCTGATGGGGACCCCAATGTATGGCGAGGGCAACTCTGATGGGGACCCCAATGTATGGCGAGGGCAACTCTGATGGGGACCCCAATGTATGGCGAGGGCAACTCTGATGGGGACCCCAATGTATGGTAAGGGGGCGACTGATGGGGATCCTGATGTATGGAGGGTAGGGGGAGGACGCTCAGCTCAAGTGTGAATAGGACCTTGCATGCATGCACTCTCTAAGGGCTCATTCACACCAGGTGCATTGAGTTGCGTTGATAAGCACAGGCTCAACGCAAGGACATACAGGGAACAATTGTTTGTGCCCCGTTTAAAGCATACATGTGTACTGGGTTTTTGATGAGTAACATGCATTTTTTATACAGCACAATGCAGCACAATGCACATTACTACATTGCATGTTAGGACACCCCATTCTCAAATCATAGGCGAGAACACAGAGCCCCCACCCCCACTAATATAACAGCCTCCACTCTTCAGGCTTTCCACAAGATTTTGAAGTGCGTCTGTGGGAAAAACACAAATGCTCTTTTGGCCATGTGGGCCCAACCAACCATCAAGAACATTTGTGAGGTCAGGTACTGATTTTGGATGAGTAGACCTGGCTAACATTTTGCATTCCAATTCACCCCATAGTGGGATGAATTGGTGTTCCATAGCATTCAAGTTAGGGCTCTGAAGGCCACTCAAATTCTTCCACACCAAACTCCTCAAACCATGATCTCTACAAGCCAGCCCAATCATGGTGAAACACCAGTGGTACATGGCTAGAGGTGAGGGACTTTCAGTGAACTGGTCTTGAACAAATTCATCTTAAAAAGGACTGATGTCATCAGTTTGCAGCCTACGTTGTATCAATATTACGATTCCTCAGAAAAAGAATGTGCCCTATGTCGGGCATTTTTTTTTTTTTACCCTAGATCAGGAAGGACCAGTGGAATTTGGAGTGGTGCTCAATATCGTGAATGCCATAGCATACCAGGTCTTTAATTTGGAGGGGCATCCACATTTGGTCCTATAATATATGCCAAACGACCGAAGAGTAGTGTGCGTTGATAAATCCATAAAGCTCTAAGCTCAAAAGGCATTTGATAAATTGCTCATCTGTTACTCATTTGGTATGGTGGCCTATATCCCAATTTATATTGTGTAGGCTTTGTCCATAGCACACCTCCCACCATTCTGTTTGGATTTTCTCAGCACTTATTCAGATTCCAGCCATCATGGCACGGCCTACAAAAACTGGTCAGTTTGGACAACATCTCCACTTTCACTTACCATACTTTTTTTTTTACCTTCTAAAGCAAGTCATTACATAGGTTCATAGTAAGAAATGTTTTAGGTAGTTTCAGTTCCTAGAAGTAGGTGACAAATAACAGCACAGATAAATGTAAATCTTGCCAAGTAAAAGTGACACACCCAAATACCAACCTAATGTGTGCCAACATTACCATAGGCACTGCACACATAACCGTCTGCCATGAAAAAAAAAAAAAAAAAAAAAAAAAAAGCCAGGTTGTACAAGGTCACCATCCCAGGATTATGTAAATAGCATTTATTTACTGGTTAAAGGATTTACCTAATGAACTCCAGAATTTCTGGATTGGCAAATGGTTGGGTAACAAGCTACACAGTCAACATCTTGGACTAGGGACAGGCGAGTATAGGGGGGAGTCATGCACATGGGCACACCCTGAAGGCTGTACACCATCAACAAGGGGTGTATTTTTGTACCTTGAAGTAACAGGTGTTTGAGTATACCCAAGGCCAGCACCCTGTACAAATCAAGAGTTTACATGCGTAATAAAGACTGATGAGTGGCCTTGGATGCAAACTGCCTGCTACACGAAAGGCGTCATTACAGCAAGTAGATATAAACCAAAAGGGCTTGTTCAGACTTGTGGTAAGAGGGCAGGAGATCAAAAAAAAAAAAACACACAGAGTTAAGCCTAATTTTTTTGCCCTCACCCCTTAAGTTGCAAGGGCAGTAGATATGAGTGTTTACATGCTGTGGCCACAACAAAAATGACCCCCCCTAACACATTCATCAGCCAGTAATGCTACTGAATGTGGAGCATATTTTAGAAGCACACGATTAGCATCCGAGGCTCTAATTGGCAAAAAAAAAAAAAAAAAAAAAGGTGGGTTTGGGGCACAGAGCACTGCGCCCTGAGCCCTCCCAGTTGTGTGACAATAGCAATTTATTTTTGCTATTGTCTTCCCGATTCTCCTCCTGGCCAATCAGGAAGCCAATCCTGAGAGTAGGGAGGAGAGAGGAAGGGAGGAGGGAGGAGAAGCTGCTGTGAAGCCGAAGGAGGAAATGACAAGTGAAGCTGCTGCCCGCAACCTAGATGTTGTAAGTGTGGTGCTGGTTACCGACAGACAGAGGGTGCATGTGATCCATCCAACCGACCGGAGGGGGTGGGGTGGGAGGTGTTGGTGTGGCTGATTTGACCGGCGGGGGATTATTTTCTGCCTCTCCCAAAAAAATATAGCACCAGCCACCACTGAACGTGTTCCATTCAAGCAAATGCGGCAATCTTACCAAACGTCTAAACTTTGCCAAACGTTATTTTTACTAAAACACTTGCTTTCATCTCCAATATACTTGGTTGCATCTAGTACTGCTGACTTCTTTTTGCAGCCACAACCTATCTCCATGCACTGTAGCATTGGCTATATGAAATTTTTCACGGCAGGCTTCTGGAGGTGCGAGTATTAAACTATTCCTGAATAATATGTGGTGAAATGGCCACATGTCTAGTCTCCATCAGAAGTCCACGTGACAAAGTGACAACGCAGGAGTACAACTGGGAGCGGAGCAAAGAGTTTTGTCACCGTGAACAAGCCTATGTAGATCTCTGTCCAAGGAGAAAAAGACAACACAGGAGGAGATACAGGTACAAGAGTACGTAAAAAGATGGGATTGGAGGAGTTGCCAAGTGTGCCCCATTCTGAGAAATCTTCTCCCTAGGTCTTATGCTTGTATCAGGAAGGAAAAGTGAGCGAGAATCTCTCCATAGGAGAAGATACTGAAAGAAAAAACATTTTAGAAGAATGAGGATAGACAAGGACCTCCTACCAATTAATTTCTTTTGCAGTCTACATCTTTCTGTCCTGGTGGCATACGGTGCCACTAGTGTCAGTGTTCTAGATAGTGAAAGAAAATCTCTTCAATTACATCACACACACACACACACACACACACACACACACACACACACACACACACACACGTTCTGTTTTATAGCCACTGTATCCAAAACTAAGTACAAAAAGTTTTGTCTGGAGTTGAGCTTTCACTGGGCCAGCCATAGACCGCTCAGGTCATTTCCCTTCAAAAAATGTTCACCGCAACCAAACAATCACCTGACAAAAAATACCGTAAACAGCTTTAACAGGTAAAATATAGCCTGGAAACACAACTGCACCAATGAAAATCTGCAAACTGCATAGTTAAGCTATGTTCGTGCAGATACATTATCTAACTGGAAAAACAAGACAGATTGCGCTACCCGTCCCACTCACCTTTGTCCCTCACTGCTCCTCTTCTCTGTGAACAGCTATCTTCCTGGAAATTAAGAAATTATCTTTGGAGATGCAGTTTAGGTTATTCTAAAGGTCAAGGTTAGTGGGGTCAGTAGATCATGATGAGGTCTACAGACTTCTTTGGAGATGCAGGCTAAGATATTGTAATATCCAGGTGGGTGCTAATCAATAGATCATATTGAGGTCTAGAAACCTCTTTGGATATGCAGGCTATGTTTATGTAGGGTCCAGGTTGATGCAGATCAGTAGATCATGTTGAGGTCTAGAGACCTCAGAAATAAAGCCTAGTATTGTAATGTCCAGGTGGGTGCTGATCAGTAGATCACGTCAAGGTCTACAAACAAGATGTAGGCTATGTTATTGTAGAATCCAGGTGGATGCAGAACAGTAGATCATGTTAAAGTCTACAGACTTCTTTGGATGCAGACTATGTTATGGCTAGGTCCAGATGGATGCAGATCAGTAGCTCATGTTGAGTTCTAGCGACCTTGATACTGAAGCCTGGTATTTTAATGTCCAGGTGGGTGATGATCAGTAGAGGTTTAGAGACCTCTTTGAAGATGCAAGCTATGTTATTGTAAGGTTTAGGTGGGTGCTGATCAGTAGATCGTGTTGAGGTCTAAGGACCTCTTTGGTGATGAAGGCCATGTTATTTTAAAGGTCCTGGTGGGTACTGATCCCTAGTTCATATCAAGGTCTTGATACCTCTTGGCGATGCAGCCTATGGTATTGTGAGGTCTAGGTGGGTGCTGATTAGTAGCTCGTAAATGACTTAAGACCTCTTTTGAGATAGTTATGTTATTGTAAGGGCCAAGTGAGTGCTGATCAGTAGATAGTTTCGAGGTCTAGGGACCTCGCATGTGTTGTTGAGAAGCATGTGGAGTTATGAGTTTTTCAAACTATTTAGATGGGCAAAGTCCATACTTAAAGTGAATAAGGAAACTTCCAGTTCCTTCATCTGTAGGATTAAAAATGTAGGATATACGGTACTCTGTTGCAGATCAAACTGTATCCTCATCTTCAAGGCTAACAAAACACCACTTACTGCATTTTATTAATAATGCATCATAGTCCGAGCTATGCATTGCTTACTTATCCATAAAATGAGTAAAATAATTATGAAAGATTTGTACCACTAGATGTAGAAAAAGATCATATCTTCATGCAAATTCCAGAAATGAGTCAGGTTATCTTTTGATCTTCAATCAAAAGATCTTCCATAATTAGAGTGACTAGCACTTCTCAAAATCTCATAATTCACTTTTGGTTTTGTACCTATAATTAGGAGCGGCATTCTCTTGATTCCTCATGAATTATTCTTTCGACTGTCAATGTGAAACTCTGAATAGGAGCTCCAGAAGAAGATCTTTTTACGATGGAGGAAGCTTTTTATTGTGAGCAATTGATTCCTTGTATGATTTTCACACAAATAGGTCACTACAGTTCACTTTAAGGTTACAATGCTTGAAACAATAACCCAATAGTAACACATGTATAGTATCTACAAAGCAGGTGAGTCAGTCTGTGATGTTTTCAGATTGTATAAGTGTGGGGTGGATCAGCAACTCACCCAGCCAGACCGGTAGTACGTTTTTTTTTTCTTGCGCTGTATATTTCCAGAGAAAATAAACCAGGCTATGTAAACAGCTGTAAAATCATCACCAAGGACTGAAAGTGATTACACAAAAATATAAAAAATAAAAAGCAAAAAGGAGACTAAAGAAGAGTATGCTACAACCTGTAACTATAGTGCAAAAGTACCTATAGGCTGCTCAAAGACAACCAATCGGTGCCTCTGCCTTTCACAAAATGCACCCCTGGTCATGGCAGCCATGTGGAAATTACAGTTTGGAAACAGCTGGCAAGACATGGAGGAAGCCCTCTCTGCGAAATCCGCAAGTATATGAAGTGGAACTAAACCCTATCCTTTACATTCAAGGAAGCTGCCATCTTGCCCCCCCCCCCCCCCCGTTTCACCTAAAGTTGACATGGTGCTCAACATGTGATCTGTTAACATTTGTTGGTTTGACAATTCCATTAAGAAAAACAAGCAACTGTGGCAGTTATTCACTGCACAGGGTGACCAAAAACTACAACGCCACACTGCACTGCAGCCAATAGAATTTTATGCAATACTTTTCAATAAATTGTATAAAAAAAAAAGAAAGAAAAATATAATTGTGCTATGTGCCAGTATCGATTGGGCACTGGTGTCATCCAACTGCACACCTGTGGTTGTGTTCTATTCTGGGAATGTAACCGTTTTTTCAAATGGTTAGACCGATGGGGTTACTTCCGCTTTAAATATGTACTCTGGGCAAACTGCTAAAACGCACAGATTAAATAGATGTATGTGAATTGTTTTACCTGCCAAAAAAAAAAAAAAAGAAGATTTGGTCAAATTGTGGCCCCAGGGCCACATCTGGCCCTCTATGTTTCCACTGTCAGCATGAGATCTACTCTGTCTCCGCTGTTCCATAGCAGAGATCTGGGTCTGTTGCTGGTCAGCAGGGGTGTTGCTAGGTCTACAAAAGATCTGGGGCTAGAGCCCATAGCAGTGTAGTAAAGAAAGTCATACGCTTGGACATATACATACATACATACATATATATCCCCAGAGTGCCTCTCCACTTACATCAGGGTTCCCAGAGAGCCTCCCCCTTACATTAGGGTTCCCAGAGAGCCTCCCCCTTACATTAGGGTTCCCAGAGAGCCTCCCCCTTACATTAGGGTTCCCAGAGAGCCTCCCCCTTACATTAGGGTTCCCAGAGAGCCTCCCCCTTGCATCAGGACACCCAGAAGAGAGACCCCCACCATTTACATCAGGGCCCCCAGAGAACCTCCCCTCCCCTTGGGGACCC